>NC_057810.1:177256036-177435814 GCF_018294505.1 Triticum aestivum | reverse complement strand
GTCTTGCGGCGTGCAGTTGCCATCTAGCAACTAACATGTCTCTCTTTCCCCTCTCTTCTAACCGCTGCATCGGTTCCAGTCGTCACGTATCTTTTCAGAATATACATAAGTGTAATACGTATGCCTATCAATACAGTTGATCATTTTTCGCTCAAAACACGTTATCAGCATGCTCTGCCTAGAGCATAGAAACACCTCGCCGATGTTATCTACGGTGACAATCTGATGGAAGAGGAATTATGCCTTGTGGACAGTGCAACCACAAACTCCATACTGAGGGAGATGAAATATTTTCAAACTCCTAAAAAATATGAATGTAGATATTCTAACTATCGTTGGACGTGATGCGATGATCGTTTGCACTGGATGTGTCATATTTACCCTCCTAGGCAGTACACAGTGACAATTGAGGATGCTTTGTTGTATCCCGACTCAGCACATACCCTGATGAGTTATCGAGATATCCATAAAAATGACTTCCACATTGAAACCCATGAAGACAACAAAGAAGAGTATTTACTCTTCACCAAAGATCATGGATATGGCAAGCAGGTACATGAAAAAATTCCTTCTCTATCGCCTGGTTTGTACTATATATACATCAAACCCGTAGTCCGTAGAACATGTCGCATACAAAATAACTTTTTAAAATGTTGCCGCATTGCAAATCTGGCGTGATCGCCTAGGCCATCCCGGGATTGGAATGACGAGGAAATTACTAGCAATTCCATTGGTAATAATTTGCTTGAGTCAAAATTTCCTCAATCTTCAGACTTTGTGTGTACATCTTGTGCCACGGGGAATATTTTTTTGAAGCCCTCCCACCTCAAAATACAAGCTGAACCACTTCAGTTGCTCGAATGCATTCAAGGAGACATTTGTCGTCCCATCCAACCATTATCTGGACCTTTCTGGTACTTCATGGTTCTAGTGGATGCATCTATGGTTGGGGAACGTTGCATGGGAAACAAAAAATTTCCTATGCTCACCAAGATCCAATCTAGGAGATGAACATCTACGAGAGGAGAGATTGGATCTACATACCCTTGTAGATCGCTAAGCGGAAGCGTCAATAAACGCAGTTGATGTAGTCGAACATCTTCACGATCCAATCACGATTCGTCCCGCGAACGTCTTCGCGATCCAATCATGACCCGTCCCGCGAACTCCCGATCCAAGTGTCGAACGGACGGCACCTCTGCGTTCAACACACGTACGTCTTGATGACGCCTTCACCTCCTTGATACAATGAGCGATGGTGAAGTAGTAGCTAAAGTCCTCCGGCAGCACGACGGCGTGGTGGCAGTGGTGGTGGTGGAATCTCAGCAGAGCTTCGCTAAGCACTACGGAGAAGAAGACGGCTATGAGGGAAAGGAGGGGCAGCGTCGTGGCGTAGATGGGTGCGGCTGCCCTCCCTATCCTCATCTATATACAGGGGGAATGGTGAGAGGGGGCACCCCTAGGGGATCCCATCTAGGGCCTGTGGTCACTAGAGGGAAACCCTAGATGGGTTTTCCACCTTAGGAGACTTGGCCCCCAAGCCAAAGGGGTGGGAACCCTAGGGGCGCCCCCACCTCCTCTGAAAACGTGGGATGGGGTGAGGGGGGCGCACATCCCCTTAGTGGGCTGGTTTGCCCCCCCCCCTTGGCCCATGAGGCCCCCCAACACTTTCCCCCCCCCAAACCCCTTTCGGTCATGCTGGTCATCACCCGGTACCCCCGGACAATTTTGGACTCGAATACCCTTCGTCCAATATATAAATCTTCACCTCGGATCATTCTAGAGTTCCTCATCATGTCTGGGATCTCATCCGGGACTCCGAACAACCATCGGTAACAACCATAATGAGTCAATTATACTTATATTGTCACCAAACGTTAAGTGTGTAGACCCTGCGGGTTCGAGAACTATGCAGACATGACCGAAACACCTCTACAGTCAATAACCAATAGCGGGACCTGGATGCCCATATTGGTTCCTACATATTCCACGAAGATCTTATTAGTCGAACCTCGATGTCAAGGATTCAGCTAATCCTGTATGTAGTTCCCTTTGCCTATCGGTATGTTACTTGCCCGAGATTCGATCGTCGGTATCACCATACCTAGTTCAATCTCGTTACCGGCAAGTCTCTTTACTAATTCCATAATACAAGATCCTGTGACTAACTCATTGGTCACATTGCTTGCAAGCTCATTCTGATGTTGTATTGTGGGCCCTGAGATACCTCTCCATCATACGAAGTGACAAATCCTAGTCTTGATCCATGCCAACTCAACAGACACCCTCGAAGATACCTGTAGAGCACCTTTATAGTCACCCAGTTATGTTGCGATGTTTGGTACACACAAGGCACTCCTCCGGTGTCAGTGAGTTGCATGATCTCATGGTCATAGGAACATATACTTGACATGCAGAAAATGGTAGCAATAAACTTGACACGATCATATGCTATGTTTATAGTTTGGGTGTTTTCCATCACATCATTCTCCTAATGATGTGATCCCATTATCAAACGACAACTCATGTCTATGGCCAGGAAACAATAGCCATCTTTGTTCAACGAGCTAGTTCTGTAGAGGCTCACTAGGGACATGTTGTTGTCTATGCATCCACACATGTATTTGAGTTTCCAATCAATACAATTGTAGCATGGATGATAAATGATTATCATGAACAGGGAAATATGGTAATAACCAATTTATTATTGCCTCTAGGGCATATTTCCAACAGTCTCCCACTTGCACTAGAGTCAATAATCTAGTTCACATCGCCATGTGATTAACACTCATAGTTCACATCGCCATGTGACTAACACACAAAGAGTTTACTAGAGTCAATAATCTAGTTCACATCACCATGTGATTAACACTCAATGAGTTCTGGGGTTTGATCATGTTATGCTTGTGAGAGAGGTTTTAGTCAATAGGTCTGCAACATTCAGATATGTATGTACTTCGCAAATCTCTATGTCATATTGTAGATGCTGCTACCACGCTCCACTTGGAGCTATTCCAATGATTGCTCCACTATACGTATCCGGTTTGCTACTCAGAGTCATCCGGATAGGTGTTAAAGCTTGCATCGACGTAACCCTTTACGCTGAACTCTTTATCACCTCCATAACCGAGGAACATTTCCTTATTCCTCTAAGGATAATTTTGACCGTTGTCCACTTCTCCACTCCTGGATCACTCTTGTACCCCCTTGCCAGACACATGGCAAGGCACACATCAGGTGTGGTACACAGCATGGCATACCGTATCGAGCCTATGGCTGAGGCATAGGGGACGACCTTCGTCCTTTTTGTTTCTTCTGTCGTGGTCGAGCTTTGAGTCTTACTCAACTTCACACCTTACAACTTAGGCAAGAACTCCTTCTTTGACTGATCCATTTTGAACTCCTTCAAAATCATGTCAAGGTATGTGCTCTGTGAAAAATCATATCAGACATCTTGATCTATCTCTCTAGATCTTGTTTCCCAATATGTAAGCAGCTTTACCCAGGTCTTCCTTTCAAACAACCCTTTATGCTTTCCAGAAATTCTACATCATTCCCCATCAACAATATGTCATCCACATATACTTATCAGAAATGTTGTAGTGCTCCCACTCACTTTCTTGTAAATACAAGCTTCTTCGTAAACTTGTATAAACTCAAACGCTTTGATCACCTCGTCAAAGCGAATATTCCAACTCCGAGATGCTTGCACACTTTGTTTGCATTCTCTGGATCAACAAAATCTTCCGGTTGCATCATATACAACTGAAAGCACAGGTGCTCCCTGGGTGATTTTGGTAATCAATGTCAACATATCTCTTATTGGACTAATACTTTCATCTAGTATATTTCAGATAAGCCCAAGAGTGGAGTGGCATGGACAAGAGGATGTGGAACCCCTTCAAGATGCTAAGGACAAAGGATTAGCTCAAGCTCAAAGCTCAGGACTCTACATTTTCTATTTTAGTGATCCAAGATCACATTGAGTCTATAGGAAAGGCGATACTATTAAAAGGGGATGAGGTGTTGCATAATGGCTTGCTTGCTCAACATGCTTAGTGATATGCTCCAAAGCCCCCAACCACTTTCTCATATCCACATATGTCCAAAACCAAAAGTCAAACTCGGCCCCACCGATTTGATCCATCGGGCGCCACCGAGTTCATTTGACATAGCCACTGCCAGAAACCCTAATTAATTCGCTCTCATTGATGGGATCTCGGTCTCACCGAGATGGGCTTGCAAACTCTCTATTGTCTATTGCATTATTTTCGGTCCCACCGAGAAGATGTAATCGGTCGTACCGAGTTTGCCTGACCAACTCTCTGTTCGGTCCCACCGAATTGTGTAATCGGTCAAACCGAGATGAGGTTTTACCCTAACCCTTGCACATTGGTCCCACCGAGTTTATCATATCGGTCCCACCAAAATTTCCTAACGGTCACATTATGTACAGAATCGGTCCGACCGAGTTTTCTGATTCGGTCCCATCGAGTTTGGTATACTGTGTGTAACGGCTAGTTTTTGTGTAGAGGCTATATATACCCCTCCACCCTTCCTCATTCGTGAGGTAAGCGATCAAAACGTGCCTACACTTCCACTACTCATTTTCTGAGAGAGAGCCACCTACTCATGTGTTGAGACCAAGATATTCCAATCCAACCATATGAATCTTGATCTCTAGCCTTCCCCAAGTTGCTTTCCACTCAAATCATATTTCCACCAAATCCAATCCTATGAGAGTGAGTTGAGTGTTGAGGAGACTATCATTTGAAGCACAAGAGCAAGGAGTTCATCATCAACACACCATCTATTACCTTTTGGAGAGTGGTGTCTCCTAGATTGGTTAGGTGTCTGATAACCCGCAAGTATACGGGATCGCAACAGTTTTTGATAAGTAAGAGTGTCAAACCCAACGAGGATCTAAAGGTAGAATAAATATTCCCTGAAGTTCTATCGACCACCGATACAACTCTATGCATGCTTGACATTCGCTTTACCTAGAACAAGTATGAAACTAGAAGTACTTTGTAGGTGTGATAGGATAGGTTTGCAACATAATAAAGAGCACGTAAACATAAACTAGGGGCTGTTTAGGTAAAGACACAACTAAAGTAAGTATTAGTAGAGAGCTTTTTGTTACGAGAAAGTTATTTGTCCAAGGGAATCGATAACTAGACCGGTAATCATTGTAGCAATTCTATTTGAGGGAGAGGCATAAGCTAACATACTTTCTCTACTTGGATCATATGCACTTATGATTGGAACTCTAGCAAGCGTCCGCAACTACTAAAGATTCATTAAGGTAAAACCCAACCATATATAGCATTAAAGTATCAATTCCCCTTTTATCCCATACGCAAACAACCTACTTACTCGGGTTTGTGTTTCAGTCACTCACGCAACCCACCATAAGCAAATCATAAACATATTGCAAACCCTACAGCGGGAATCCTGCACGCTTGCGCGACACGGAGGGCACAATAGGACAACACCAATAATAAAACATGCAACTCAAACCAATCACAATCATCAATTAACCCATAGGACAAAACGGATCTACTCAAACATCATAAGATAGCCATACATCATCGGGGAATAATATATAGCGTTGAGCACCATGTTTAAGTAGAGATTACAGCGGGTAAGAGAGAGGTTACACCGCTGCATAGAGGGAGGAAGAGTTGGTGATGAAGGCGGTGAAGTTGTTGGTGAAGATCGCGGTGATGATGATGGCCCCCGGCAGCGCTCCGGTGCCACCGGAAGCAAGGGGGAGAGAGCCCCCCTTCTTCTTCTTCTGCCTTGACCTCCTCCCTAGATGGGAGAAGGGTTTCCCCTCTGTTCCTTGGCTCCCATGGCTTGGGAGGGGCGAGAGCACCTCCGAGATTGGATCTATCTCTCTGTTTTTGCGTTCTCAGATTCTACCCCTTCACCGTTTTTTAAATATCCGGAGATCCGTAACTCCGATTGGGGTGAATCTTTCGCCCTGATCTTTCTCATAAAATTAGCTTTCTTGCGCCAAAATAAGAGTGTCAACCGCCTTACGGGTGGCCCACGAGAGTCCAGGGCGTGCCCAGGGGGGAGGCCCGCCCCCTGTCTCGTGGCCACCCCGGACACCGTTTCGCGTTGATTTTACTTCCCAAAAATCATAAATATTCCAAAAAAAATCTCCGTCCATTTTTATCCCGTTTGGACTCCGTTTGATATTGGGTTTCCGCGAAACAAAAAACATGCAGCAGACAGGAACTGGCACTGGGCAATGGATCAATATGTTAGTCCCAAAAATAGTATAAAAAGTTGCCAAAAGTATATAAAAGTTGAATAATATTGGCATGGAACAATCAAAAATTATATATTCGACGAAGACGTATCAGCATCCCCAAGCTTAATTCCTACTTGTCCTCGAGTAGGTAAATGATAAAAATGATAATTTTTTATGTGGAATGCTACCTAGCATAATCTTGATCATATGTCTAATCATGTCATGAATATTAAGACACAAGTGGTTCAAAGCAATAGTCTATCATTTGACATAAAAACAATAATACTTCGAACGTACCAATAAAGCAATCATGTCTTTTCAAAACAACATGGCCAAAGAAAGTTATCCCTACAAAATCATATAGTCTGGTTGTTGCTCTATCTTCATCACACAAAGTATTTAATCATGCACAACACCGATAACAAGCCAAGCAATTGTTTCATACTTTAATAATCTCAAACTTTTTCAACTTTCACGCAATACATGAGCGTGAGGCATGGACATAGCACTATAGGTGGAATAGAATATGATGGTGGGGGTTATGTGGAGAAGACAAAAAAGGAGAAAGTCTCACATCGACTAGGCATATCAACGGGCTATGGAGATGCCCATCAATAGATATCAATGTGAGTGAGTAGGGACTGCCATGCAACGGATGCACTAGAGCTATAAGTGTATGAAAGCTCAAACTGAAAACTAAGTGGGTGTGCATCCAACTTGCTTGCTCATGAAGACCTTGGGCATTTGAGGAAGCCCATCATCAGAATATACAAGCCAAGTTCTATAATGAAAATTCCCACTAGTATATGAAAGTGAAAGCATAGGAGGCTCTCTCTATGAAGAACATGGTGCTACTCTGAAGCACAAGTGTGGTAAAAGGATAGTAACATTGCCCCTTTTCTCTTTTTCTCTCATTTTTTTCTCTTTTTTTCTTTATTATTATATTATTTTCTTTTTCTTTTTGGTGGGCTTCTTTGGCCTCTTTTATTTTTCATGAAGTCCGGAGTCTCATCCCGACTTGTGGGGGAATCATAGTCTCCATCATCCTTTCCTCACTGGGACAATGCTCTAATAATGATGATCATCACACTTTTATTTACTTACAACTCAATATCTAGAACAAAGATATGACTCTATATGAATGCCTCCGGCGGTGTACCGGGATGTGCAATGATCTAGCGTAGCAATGACATCAAAAAAGGGATAGGCCATGAAAACGTCATGCTAGCTATCTTACGATCATGCAAAGCAATATGACAATGAATGCTCAAGTCATGCATATGATGATGATGGAAGTTGCATGGTAATATATCTCCGAATGGCTATGGAAATGCCATGATAGGTAGGTATGGTGGCTGTTTTGAGGAAGATATAAGGAGGCTTATGTGTGACAGAGCGTATCATATCACGGGGTTTGGATGCACTGGCGAAATTTGCACCAACTCTCAAGGTGAGAAAGGGCAATGCACGGTACCGAAGAGGCTAGCAACGATGGAAGGGTGAGAGTGCGTATAATCCATGGACTCAACATTAGTCATAAAGAACTCACATACTTATTGCAAAAATCTACAAGCCATTGAAAACAAAGTACTATGCGCATGCTCCTAGGGGGATAGATTGGTAGGAAAAGACCATCGCTCGTCCCCGACCGCACTCATAAGGAAGACAATCAATAAATAAAATTGTGCTCTAACTTCATCACAAAGCAGTTCACCATACGTGCATGCTACGGTAATCACAAACCTCAACACAAGTATTTCTACTAATCCACAACCACCCACTAGCATGACTCTAATATCACCACCTTCGTATCACAAAACTATTGCAAGAAATCAAACATATCATATTCAGCGATCTACAAGTTTATGTAGGATTTTATGACTAACCATGTGAATGACCAATTCCTGTCATCTCTCTAAATAGATATAAGTGAAGCAAGAGAGTTTAATTCTTTCTAAAAAAGATATTCCCACGTTCTAACAAATATAAGTGAAGCAAAAGAGCATTCTACAAATGGCGGTTTTCTATGTGAAGAGAAACATGCAATCCAAACTTCAAATGATATAAGTGAAGCACCTGAAGCATTCTATAAAGCCATACTCAAAAGATTTAAGTGAAGTGCAATGAGCATTCTATAAATCAACCAAGGACTATCTCATACCAGCATGGTGCATAAAATAAAAATGAAAACTAAATGCAAAAGATGCTCCAAGACTTGCACATAATGCACGAACGAAACGAATTCGAAAACATACCGATACTTGTTGAAGAAAGAGGGGATGCCTTCCGGGGCATCCCCAAGCTTAGACGCTTGAGTCTCCTTGAATATTTACTTGGGGTGCCTCGGGCATCACCAAGCTTGAGCTCTTGCCTCTCTTCCTTTTCCTCATATCGAGACATCCTCGATTAGACACTACATCCACACAAAACTTCAACAGAAAATTCGGTAAGATCCATTAGTATAATAAAGCAAATCACCACTCTAAGTACTGTAGCAAACCAATTCATATCTTGTTTTTGCATTGTGTCTACTGTAATATAACTTTCCATGGCTTAATCCACTAATATAAATTGATAGATTCATCAAAACAAGCAAACTATGCATCAAAAACAGAATCTGTCAAAAACAGAACAATCTGTAGCAATCTGAACAATCACAATACTTCTGTTACCCCAAAAATTCTACCAAAATTAGGAAAAATAAACAAGTTCTATATAAAGACAGTTCAAAAGGAATCAGAACTAATTGACGTTCCAGCAAAAAATGTAAAATCGCTCACTACAGCCAAAATTTCTGTCCTACACCGTACAAACCAACAAGCATTGTAAACATCCTAAAGGCAAACCTTAGCACATTATTTTTATAATACAATGGAATTATACAAGGGGATAATTATTTTTGATGAAAAAGTTTCTGTAATCAACGTTCACAAAGTTTCCGTGAGCATGAACAAAGTTCAAGGCTAGCTCCCACTTCAACAATGCTTGTCTTTCTCACTTTCACTTTCCTTTTTGAAAAGTTTTTAGGTTCCCCTCTTTATTTTTTTGTTTTTAAACTATATGAAAGAACTCAACAGAAATAAATGACTCTCTAAAACTTCCGGGTTGTCTCCCTGGCAGCGCTTTCTTTAAAGCCATTAAGCTAGGTATATAGTGCTCAACTAATGGATCCACCCGGATCCCAAGGTATATCAAAGCCAATTTTAATTAACAATGATTTGTAATTTAGTAGTGAGCACAAAGTAACATATATCTTGCAACAACGAAGTCTAACTCTCTTCCTATGCATCAGCATGTCATAAAAGAACAATTCATGCACACATAAATAAAGGCCAATGCATAGTATAAGCAGTTTCTTGCAATTCTATCGTGTTGGAAACAAAGAGAGGTGGAGAAATAGTTCCTCTATCATTTGCAAGTAGGAACAGCAAGCACATGCATATTACATTCCTCAAAATCATCATGTGCAATGGTAAAAGGCAACCCATCAATATAATCCTTAATAAGCACAAACTTCTCTGATATAGTGTAGTTTGGAGAATTCAAAAAGATAATAGGACTATCATGCGTGGGTACAATAGCAACAATTTCATGTTTAACATAAGGAACTATAGCAAGTTCATCTCCATAAGCATAATTCATATTGGCATCTTGGCCACAAGCATAGCAAGCATCATCAAAAAGGGATATTTCAAACAAATTCAAGGGATCATAGCAATCATCATAGCAATCATCCTTCGGTAAGCACGAAGGGGAATTAAATAATGTATGAGTTGGAGTGTTACTCTCATTAGAAGGTGGGCACAGGTAGCTAATCCGCTCTTCCTCCTTTTGTTCTTCGCTCTCCTCAGCATCTTTTTCATCCAATGAGCTCACAGTTTCATCAATTTCTTCTTCCATAGCTTCCCGCAAAATATTAGTCTCTTCTTGGACAGCGGAGAATTTCTCAATATATGGTTTAACATTGGCATTAGAAGCATAATTATCATAACAATATTCAAGTATGGCAAAACTTTTAGATTTGTAAAGAGTAGCATCATACTTTTCAATCAAAGAAGCAATTTCAAAAGCACCCTTAAAAGCAACAAATTCTTCAATTTTTTGAACATCATAGTAATTATAAACACCCTTAGCATACAAAGATACAATTCCATTATCAATAAACTCACATTGGTAGGGAAGGTGTTTCTTAGGGTTTTCAGAACAACAAGTAACATCATAAATTTGACATAAATTCCAAGCATAGCATTGCAAACGTTGAATTTGATCCCATAATAGTTTCCCTTTTTCAGATATACGGTGTCGCACATAACAAGCATGCTCATCTAAAGATTTTCCCTCAACTAAGCTAGTTGGGGTTTCAGCACGACCACATAGGGATTGAAGATGATCCAAGTAAAAAGCTTCAGTAGTGTGATAGATTTTGAGTGGTTCTTCAACCATTGGAGCAGTAGGTACAACTAATTTTTTGGTATTTTGCGTTTCCTACCCATAGCTAAAGAAAGAAAACAACTAAGAACAACAAATAAAAAAATTACTTAGTGATAAAGCAAACAAGCACACATGAGAATATTCACCCCACGCTATGACTCCCCGGCAACGGCGCCAGAAAAAGGTCTTGATAACCCACAAGTATACGGGATCGCAACAGTTTTCGATAAGTAAGAGTGTCAAACCCAACGAGGAGCTAAAGGTAGAATAAATATTCCCTGAAGTTCTGTCGACCACCGATACAACTCTACGCATGCTTGACGTTCGCTTTACCTAGAACAAGTATGAAACTAGAAGTACTTTGTAGGTGTGATAGGATAGGTTTGCAAGATAATAAAGAGCACGTAAACATAAACTAGGGGCTGTTTAGATAAAGACACAACTAAAGTAAGTATTAGTAGAGAGCTTTTTCTTACGAGAAAGTTATTTTTCCAAGGCAATCGATAACTAGACCGGTGATCATTGTTGCAATTCTATTTGAGGGAGAGGCATAAGCTAACATACTTTCTCTACTTGGATCATATGCACTTATGAGTGGAACTCTAGCAAGCGTCCGCAACTACTAAGGATTCATTAAGGTAAAACCCAACCATAGCATTAAAGTATCAAGTCCCCTCTTATCCCATACGCAAACAACCTACTTACTCGGGTTTGTGTTTCAGTCACTCACGCAACCCACCATAAGCAAATCATAAACATATTGCAAACCCTACAGCAGGAATCCCTCACGCTTGCACGATACGGAGGGCACAATAGGACAGCACGAATAATAAAACATGCAACTCAAACCAATCACGATCATCAATTAATCCATAGGACAAAACGGATCTACTCAAACATCATAAGATAGCCATACATCATTGGGGAATAATATATAGCGTTGAGCACCATGTTTAAGTAGATATTATAGCGGGTAAGAGAGAGGTTACACCGCTGCATAGAGGGAGGAAGAGTTGGTGATGAAGGCGGTGAAGTTGTTGGTGAAGATCGCGGTGATGATGATGGCCCCCGGCAGCGCTCCGGCGCCACCGGAAGCAAGGGGGAGAGAGAGCCCCTTCTTCTTCTTCTTCTTCTTCTTCTTCCTTGACCTCCTCCCTAGATGGGAGAAGGGTTTCCCCTCTGTTCCTTGGCTCCCATGGCTTGGGAGGGGCGAGAGCCCCTCCGAGATTGGATGTATCTCTCTGTTTCTGCGTTCTCAGATTCTACCCCTTCACCGTTTCTTAAATATCCGGAGATCTTAACTCCGATTGGGGTGAATCTTTTGCCCAGATCTTTCTCATAAAATTAGCTTTCTTGCGCCAAAAGAAGAGCGTCAACCACCTTACGGGTGGCCCACGAGAGTCCAGGGCGCGCCCAGGGGGGAGGGCGCGCCCCCCTGTCTCGGGGCCACCCCGGACACCGTTTCGAGTTGATTTTACTTCCAAAAATCATAAATATTCCAAAAGAAAATCTCCGTCCGTTTTTATCCCGTTTGGACTCTGTTTGATATTGGGTTTTTGCGAAACAAAAAACATGCAACAGACAGGAACTGGCACTGGGCACTGGATCAATATGTTAGTCCCAAAAATAGTATAAAAGGTTGCCAAAAGTATATAAAAGTAGAATAATATTGGCATGGAACAATAAAAAATTATAGATACGACGGAGACATATCAGCATCCCCAAGCTTAATTCCTGCTTGTCCTCAAGTAGGTAAATGATAAAAATGATAATTTTTGATGTGGAATGCTACCTAGCATAATCTTGATCACATGTCTAGTCATGGCATGAATATTAAGACACGAGTGGTTCAAAGCAATAGTCTATCATTTGACATAAAAACAATAATACTTCGAGCGTACCAATAAAGCAATCATGTCTTTTCAAAACAACATGGCCAAAGAAAGTTATCCCTACAAAATCATATAGTCTGGCTGTTGCTCTATCTTCATCACACAAAGTATTTAATCATGCACAACCCCGATGACAAGCCAAGCAATTGTTTCATACTTTAATAATCTCAAACTTTTTCAACTTTCACGCAATACATGAGCGTGAGCCATGGACATAGCACTATAGGTGGAATAGAATATGCTGGTGGGGGTTATGTGGAGAAGACAAAAAAGGAGAAAGTCTCACATCGACTAGGCATATCAACGGGCTATGGAGATGCCCATCAATAGATATCAATGTGAGTGAGTAGGGACTGCCATGCAACGGATGCACTAGAGCTATAAGTGTATGAAAGCTCAAACTGAAAACTAAGTGGGTGTGCATCCAACTTGCTTGCTCATGAAGAGCTCAGGCATTTGAGGAAGCCCATCATCGGAATATATAAGCCAAGTTCTATAATGAAAATTCCCACTAGTATATGAAAGTGAAAGCATAGGAGGCTCTCTCTATGAAGAACATGGTGCTACTCTGAAGCACAAGTGTGGTAAAAGGATAGTAACATTGCCCCTTTTCTCTTTTTCTCTCATTTTTTTCTCTTTTTTTCTTTATTATTATATTATTTTCTTTTTCTTTTTGGTGGGCTTCTTTGGCCTCTTTTATTTTTCATGAAGTCCGGAGTCTCATCCCGACTTGTGGGGGAATCATAGTCTCCATCATCCTTTCCTCACTGGGACAATGCTCTAATAATGATGATCATCACACTTTTATTTACTTACAACTCAATATCTAGAACAAAGATATGACTCTATATGAATGCCTCCGGCGGTGTACTAGGATGTGCAATGATCTAGCGTAGCAATGACATCAAAAAATGGATAAACCATGAAAATGTCATGCTAGCTATCTTACGATCATGCAAAGCAATATGACAATGAATGCTCAAGTCATGCATATGATGATGATGGAAGTTGCATGGCAATATATCTCGGAATGGCTATGGAAATGCCATGATAGGTAGGTATGGTGGCTGTTTTGAGGAAGATATAAGGAGGCTTATGTGTGACAGAGCGTATCATAGCACAGGGTTTGGATGCACCGGCGAAATTTGCACCAACTCTCAAGGTGAGAATGGGCAATGCACGGTACCAAAGAGGCTAGCAATGATGGAAAGGTGAGAGTGCGTATAATCCATGGACTCAACATTAGTCATAAAGAACTCACATACTTATTGCAAAAATCTACAAGCCATTGAAAACAAAGTACTACGGGTATTCTCCTAGGGGGATAGATTGATAGGAAAAGACCATCGCTCATCCCTGACCGCCACTCATAAGGAAGACAATCAATAAATAAAATTGTGCTCCAACTTCATCACAAAGTGGTTCACCATACGTGCATGCTACGGGAATCACAAACCTCAACACAAGTATTTCTACTAATCCACAACCACCCACTAGCATGACTCTAATATCACCACATTTATATCGCAAAACTATTGCAAGAAATCAAACATATCATATTCAGCGATCTACAAGTTTATGTAGGATTTTATGACTAACCATGTGAATGACCAATTCCTGTCATCTCTCTAAATAGATATAAGTGAAGCAAGAGAGTTTAATTCTTTCTAAAAAAGATATGCCCACGCTCTAACAAAGATAAGTGAAGCAAAAGAGCACTCTACAAATGGCGGGTTTTTATGTGAAGAGAAACATGCAATCCAAACTTCAAATGATATAAGTGAAGCACATGAAGCATTCTATAACGCCATACTCAAAAGATTTAAGTGAAGTGCAATGAGCATTCTATAAATCAACCAAGGACTATCTCATACCATCATGGTGCATAAAAGAAAAATGAAAAATAATGCAAAAGACGCTCCAAGACTTGCACATAATGCACGAACGAAACGAATTCGAAAACATACCGATACTTGTTGAAGAAAGAGGGGATGCCTTCCGGGGTGCTTGAGTCTCCTTGAATATTTACTTGGGGTGCCTCGGGCATCCCCAAGCTTGAGCTCTTGCCTCTCTTCCTTTTCCTCATATCGAGACATCTTCGATTAGACACTACATCCACAAAAAACTTCAACAGAAAACTCGGTAAGATCCGTTAGTATAATAAAGCAAATCACCACTCTAAGTACTGTAGAAAACCAATTCATATCTTGTTTTTGCATTTTGTCTACTGTAATATAACTTTTCCATGGCTTAATCCACTAATATAAATTGATAGATTCATCAAAACAAGCAAACTATGCATCAAAAACAGAATAGTCTGTAGCAATCTGAACAATCACAATACTTCTGCTACCCCAAAAATTCTACCAAAATTAGGAAAAATAAACAAGTTGTATGGAAAGACAGTGCAAAAGGAATCAGAACCAATTGATGTTCCAGAAAAAAATGTTAAATCGCTCACTACAGCCAAAGTTTCTGTCCTGCACCGTACAAACCAACAAGCATTGTAAACATCCTAAAGGCAAACCTTAGGACATTATTTTTATAATACAATGGAATTATACAAGGGGATAATTATTTTTGATGAAAAGTTTCTGTAATCAAGATTCACAAAGTTTCCGTGAGCATGAACGAAGTTCAAGGCTTGCTCCCACTTCAACAATGCTTGTCTTTCTCACTTTCACTTTCCTTTTTGAAAAGTTTTTAGGTTCCCCTCTTTATTTTTTTGTTTTTAAACTATATGAAAGCACTCAACAGAAACAAATGACTCTCTAAAACCTCCGGGTTGTCTCCCTGGCAGCGCTTTCTTTAAAGCCATTAAGCTAGGCATATAGTGCTCAAGTAATGGATCCACCCGGATCCCAAGGTATATCAAAGCCAACTTTAATTAAAAATGATTTGTAATTTAGTAGTGAGAACAAAGTAACATATATCATGCAAAAACAAAGTCTAACTCTCTTCCTATGCATCGGCATGTCATAAAAGAAAAATCCATGCACACATAATAAAGGCCAATGCATAGTATAAGCAGTTTCTTGCAATTCTATCATGTTGGAAACATAGAGAGGTGGAGAAATAGTT
Organism: Triticum aestivum; assembly: GCF_018294505.1. NCBI lineage: Eukaryota > Viridiplantae > Streptophyta > Magnoliopsida > Poales > Poaceae > Triticum > Triticum aestivum. Next base: position 177,420,148 of record NC_057810.1, on the reverse strand, counting down.
CCTCTCTCATAATAATTGCAAGTAGGAGCATCAAGCACATGCATATTACATTCATCAAAATCATCATGTGCAATGGTAAAAGGCAACCCATCAACATAATCCTTAATAAGCACAAACTTCTCTGATATAGTGTAGTTTGGAGAATTCAAAAAGATAATAGGACTATCATGCATGGGTGCAATAGCAACAATTTCATGTTTAACATAAGGAACTATAGCAAGTTCATCTCCATAAGCATAATTCATATTGGCATCTTGGCCACAAGCATAGCAAGCATCATCAAAAAGGGATATTTCTAACAAATTCAAGGGATCATAGCAACCATCATAGCAATCATCCTTCGGTAAGCACGAAGGGGAATTAAATAATGTATGAGTTGGAGGGTTACTCTCATTAGAAGGTGGGAACGGGTAGCTAATCCGCTGTTCCTCCTTTTGTTCTTCGCTCTCCTCATCATCTTTTTCATCCAATGAGCTCATAGTTTCATCAATTTCTTCTTCCATAACTTCCTGCAAAATATTAGTCTCTTCTTGGACAGCGGAGAATTTCTCAATATATTGTTTAACATTGGCATTAGAAGCATAATTATCATAACAATATTCAAGTATGGCAAAACTTTTAGATTTGTAAAGAGTAGCATCATACTATTCAATCAAAGAAGCAATTTCAAAAGCACCCTTAAATTCAACAAATTCTTCAATTTGTTGAACATCATAATAATTATAAACACCCTTAGCATACGAAGATACAATTCCATTATCAATAAACTCACATTGGTAGGGAAGGTGTTTCTTAGGGTTTTCAGAACAACAAGTAACATCATAAATTTCACATAAATTCCAAGCATAGCATTGCAAACGTTGAATTTGATCCCATAATAGTTTCCCTTTTTTAGATATATGGTGTCGCACATAACAAGCATGCTCATCTAAAGATTTGCCCTCAACTAAGCTAGTTGGGGTTTCAGCACGACCACATGGGGATTGAAGATGATCCAAGTAAAAAGCTTCAGTAGTGCGATAGATTTTGAGTGGTTCTTCAACCATTGGAGCAGTAGGTACAACTATTTTTTTTGGTATTTTGCGTTTCCTACCCATAGCTAAAGATAGAAAACAACTAATAATAGCAAATAAAAAATTACTTAGTGATAAAGCAAACTAGCACACACTAGAATATTCACCCCACACTATGACTCCCCGGCAATGGCGCCAGAAAAAGGTCTTGATAACCCGCAAGTATACGGGATCGCAACAGTTTTCGATAAGTTAGAGTGTCAAACACAACGAGGATCTAAAGGTAGAATAAATATTCCCTCAAGGTCTATCGACCACCGATACAACTCTACGCACGCTTGACGTTCGCTTTACCTAGAACAAGTATGAAACTAGAAGTACTTTGTAGGTGTGATAGGATAGGTTTGCAAGATAATAAAGAGCATGTAAACATAAACTAGGGGCTGTTTAGATAAATACACAATTAAAGTAAGTATTAGTAGAGAGCTTTTTCTTACGAGAAAGTTATTTGTCCAAGGCAATCGATAACTAGACCGGTAATCATTGTTGCAATTCTATTTGAGGGAGAGGCATAAGCTAACATACTTTCTCTACTTGGATCATATGCACTTATGAGTGGAACTCTAGCAAGCGTCCGCAAGTACTAAAGATTCATTAAGGTAAAACCCAACCATAGCATTAAAGTATCAAGTTCCCTTTTATCCCATACGCAAACAACCTACTTACTCAAGTTTGTGTTTCAGTCACTCACGCAACCCACCATAAGCAAATCATAAACATATTGCAAATCCTACAGCGGGAATCCCTCACGCTTGTGCAACACGGAGGGCACAATAGGACAGCACCAATAATAAAACATGCAACTCAAACCAATCACGATCATCAATTAACCCATAGGACAATACGGATCTACTCAAACATCATAAGATAGCCATACATCATTGGGGAATAATATATAGTGTTGAGCACCATGTTTAAGTAGAGATTACAGCGGGTAAGAGAGAGGTTACACCGCTGCATTGAGGGAGGAAGAGTTGGTGATGAAGGCGGTGAAGTTGTTGGTGAAGATCGCGGTGATGATGATGGCCCCCGGCAGCGCTCCGGCGCCACCGGAAGCAAGGGGGAGAGAGCCCTCTTTCTTCTTCTTCCTTGACCTCCTCCCTAGATGGGAGAAGGTTTTCCCCTCTGTTCCTTGGCTCCCATGGCTTGGGAGGGGCGAGAGCCCCTCCGAAATTGGATCTATCTCTCTGTTTCTGCGTTCTCAGATTCTACCCCTTCACCATTTCTTAAATATCCGGAGATCCATAACTCCGATTGGGGTGAATCTTTCGCCCAGATCTTTCTCATAAAATTAGCTTTCTTGCGCCAAAATAAGAGCGTCAACCGCCTTACAGGTGGCCCACGAGAGTCCAGGGTGCGCCCAGGGTGAGGGCGCGCCCCCCTGTCTCGTGGCCACCCCGGACACCGTTTCGCGTTGATTTTACTTCCCAAAAATCATAAATATTCCAAAAAAAATCTCCGTCCATTTTTATCCCGTTCAGACTCCGTTTGATATTGGGTTTCTGCGAAACAAAAAACATGCAATAGACAGGAACTGGCACTGGGCACTGGATCAATATGTTATTCCCAAAAATAGTATAAAAAGTTGCCAAAAGTATATAAAAGTTGAATAATATTGGCATGGAACAATCAAAAATTATAGATACAATGGAGACGTATCAGTTCCACTTGGGAGCCTCCGACAAGATTATGGAGTGAACCAAGGAGTTTGTAAGGGCAAGGAGATCGCCTACTTCGTGAAGATCTACCCTAGTGAGGCAAGTCCTTCATGGGCAATGGCCATGGTGGGATAGACAAGGTTACTTCTTTGTGGACCCTTCGTGGGTGGAGCCCTCCGTGGACTCGCGCAACTGTTACCCTTCGTGGGTTGAAGTCTCCATCAACGTGGATGTACGATAGCACCACCTATCGGAACCACGCCAAAAACATTCGTGTCTCCAATTGAGTTTGCACACTCCAATCCCATCCCTTTACTTTCTTGAAAGTTGCATGCTTTACTTTCTGCTGCTGAAAAGATCGAGATGGACCTAGAGGGGGGGGTGAATAGGTACAATTACAAACTTTAATTATTACTTAGCAATTTTAGGCAATAATGCGGAATATGAAGGTGAGCCTAACAATTGCAAGTGTAGTACTAAGTACTAAGCAAGTAACACGAGTATGTAAGTAAGCAAGCACAATATGATATAAGTAAGTGCTAAGAGACAAGTAACCACAAGCAGAAAGTTAGGGATAGGAATAACCGCAACTCCGGGAGACGAGGATGTATGCCGATGTTCACTTCCTTGGAGGGAAGCTACGTCACCATTAGAGAGGTGGATGTTACCACGAAGGCACACCAACGCCACGAAGGCTCACCCTATCCTCCCTTAGACACAACACCACGGAGGCGTTTATCAACCACTAGTGGTAGACCTTTGGGGTGGTCTCCAAACCCTCACAAACTTTTCCGGGGGTAATCACAAAGGTCGATTCCTCTCCGAAAGACTCCTACCGCCTAGGAGTCTCCAACCTCCAAGAGTAATAAGAACGATGGGGAAAAGCTCAGGACTTGCTCAAATCACGAATTCCTTTGGTGCAAAGAAGGGGAAGGAGTGGATCTATCACTTGATTGGAGAACTTCTCTCAAATGTTCCCAAATCACTTGGGGATCTAGGATTTGGTGTACAGGATTGAGAGAGAGAGTGAAAAGTGTTCTTGGCAAGCTCAAAGTGAATGGTCAACCTTATCCAGTGGAAGGGAGAAGCCTATATATAGTGGGTGTGGAAAAAGTAACCGTTTGAGCCACTTAAGTGCACTGAAGAGGTCGGACGTCCGGATAGCACCGGACGTCCGGTGGCACAAATATGTCCGGACGTCCTACAACCATCGGTCGTCCGGCCGCTGGGAATTCATAAGCCATGAACCAGCACACAGCAACGGGATGTCCGAGACGTGTCGGTCGTCCGAAGACCGGACGTCCGGAGAGGCTCAGGAATCCGTAAATATTGTTCTGTGGAAGAAACACCAGACGTCCGAGACGTGCCGGTCGTTCAGAGATCGGACGTCCGAAGAGGCTCGAAAATCCGTGAATATTGTTCTGTAAGGGAAACACCGGACGACTGTAGAGAGCCGGACGTCCGGACAGTTGAGAGGGATCGGACGTCCATAGAGTACTAGACGTTCGGAGAGAAAAATTGGAGTTGGTGGGTTTGAGCTAATCTTTCACTAGATCCAACGATCCCCTCTCAATAGTGCGGGATCCCTATACTCAAGAACAAACCGTAAACAAAGCCAAGGCTAATGTCTTGTATCTCTGATCTTGAGTTATATGCTTTTGTCCCTAGTCATGATCCACACACGGCCTTTGAGACATAATCCTGAGATATACTTGATAAACATGATTAGTCCCATATATGCATGTTGTCATCAACATCAAAATATGATTAAGGGCATGATTGCACTTTCAGCTGCCCATATACTCTTTGCATGCTTGCTTGATTTGTATTGTGAATGGTTAAAACTCCACCTAAACTTGAAAAACTTAAAAACTACCAACTTTGTGTGTTAAGGGTCTATTCACCCCTTTCTAGACACCTCTTCTCGATCCTTTCAATTGGTATCAGAGCTTTGGTCTCCATTGCTTTGGTTTAAACACCATTGGAGGAAGATGGATGAGTCTACTTTGGGGAGTCTTAGACATAGAGTGCCTATACTTGATGGAGTGTACTTTCATGAGTGGAAAAATGAGATGCTTGCGATTTTCAATGAATATCATTTGAACAAGTACATTACTAGCCCTTGTGCACCTCATGTTGATCCTTTGCATCCTACCCTTGATGAGTCAATCGACATGATTCGCAATCTCAGAATTATTAATCTTATCACTAGAGGTTTGCCTAGAAACTTGATTGGTTGCTTGCCTACTCTTAAGTGTGCCTACACTATATGGAAATTTCTTAAGGAACGGCTTCCAAATTATTCCTTGCAAAATCTAGATGAAATTCTTCATAAGTCTATTGCCTTGAGTAAGATGAATTCCAATGATCCTAAATTTGGTGATTGTCTATTTGAGCTTACAAATCTTATGCGTGCCAAAGGAGATGTTGGAATTATTAGCAATATTATTTCCGAAGCTATTAGAATTCATAAATAAGATCATTGTCAAACTCATTCATCTAATGAATCACCCTCTCTAGGAATTGATCCACCATATGACGATGTTGAACATGATACTATGATATGACTACGATTATTTTGGAATGGAGGGGGTACATTTTAATATACATTGTACACGAGTATATATTAAAAAAATATGCAACTTACCTCAGTTCATGCATGGTTCCAGGTATAATCTCCTTGGTTGCAAAAAAAGAGTTAGATATGCATATGAATATATATAGCATGTTCAAACTCACAACAAAGATTGATGCCCCCTTTTACATCTGATTTACAAATGCCATTATCTCGGGTTCAAATAGATGAATGCACTTCCTATGAATTCGAATCTTCGACACCCCCTTTATGTTGAATTCGACATGTATTTTGTTTCGTAGCTAGCAATTTGGAATGTATCCATGCAAGTGACAAATGTATAAAGTGCTTCACATTAACAACATGGAGTGCACTAATTAATGTTTATATATGAATTGCAAAAGCATCCATTGCCTGTATTTCAAACCGCTCTCACTCTATGGATCGATAATATGAAATAAACACATGCACATGCTAGAATTCAATAGAGTATGGGTGTCTGATAGACCGATTTTCGTCCATACGCAATTTTGCAAAATTCATGATCTCATCCAAAAATAATAATGCCATTTATATTTTAATTTAATGCATAGAACCACCTTTTACACGTAGATGCGCTATGCCTCGCCCCGTTCTCGCAAACGCGTTATATATCTCTCTATCTAACGCATAAGTGCACACACTTTATATGCATCGGCATTTCTCTTTCACACATGCTCACAATCTCTCTCAGGGTGTCGGGGTGTCTCACACACATGCTCTCTCTGTTTCTCTCTCTCTCTCGTTCTGACTACTATGTACCACTCTTTTCAGTAATCTCAGTTGGAAAACACTATTTCTCTCACATGCATATATACACATGCACGATCTCTACTAGCCCTCTATACGCACATATATGTGCCTACGTGTCTCCCGCACGCACATTATCTTTAGGCCTCTCTCGCACACATTGCCCCCCCGACACACCTCTCTAATAGTAGTTGGTAGATATGATTTCATCATATCATTCGGTAGGATATCCCTGGCTATTAGGCTGGATGGTAATACGAGGCAAAGTTTTACCCTAGTTCGGATCGGACCCTTGCAGTTGAAGAAAGAGCCTACTCCTAGTACTGTATATTAATGATAGGGGTGTGTACAAAGTACACGTGAATACCAGGCATTGTGCGTGTGTGTATACTATCGACGAACTAGCCCCCAAGCTTGTATAACATACTAAGGGCCTAGGGTTACAAATCATATATAGTCGGCTTATCACTAGTGGGGATAGAGTCCTCCGCGACTCTGGTAGCTTCGTGTTGTACGCCGAGTCCTCCACATGGGTCTCCGTATAACACGTCTCGGTCCAACCTATATGTGGCGCAAGATGGAACCGACCCATGAGTCTTCATGTTGACCCACCACAACTAGAAATGATGTGACCACCACACCACACAAGCAATCGACCACTAAGAAAATAAGCATATACAATAGTACAACGGTATCTAGCTCATGATAAGTCTCCATATTTTGTTGATGACACAGACGGACTTTGCATTTGATGTGCGCTCCGTATTTTGTTGACGACACTTACGGTCATTGTATTTGAAGCGAAAGCATGATATGGTCACTGGACTTCAGAATAAGCTCATCACGGTCACCACATACATTTTGTTGTGCTAACCAACATGTGGTTGGATGGTTAGAGGACAGTGGTTTCTCGAGCCCACCAAGGTTAAAGTCCTGGTGCTCGCATTTATCTTGTGTTAATTTCAGTATTTTCCGGCGATGTACGTTCAGTGTGAGGAGACGTTCCACTCGACTACGAGGCACCATGGTGACTTCGTAAAATCTCAAGATCATATATGCTGGCCCACTCTCGCGAAGGTGCTCATAGGGGTATGGTTCGCCTGTGTGCGCTTATAGCGGTGAGTGCTTGCGCATATATATGAGCCCTTGCATCTGTACCGTGTTAAAAAAATACATGTCATGATTATACTGTCACTGGCTCACCCGTACAACTCCGTATTTTGTTGATGACACAATCAATTGACCAGTCAAACGACACAACTAGTGTTGCACCATCGGGGCGCGTAACTGTGGGGCCCACCTGTCAGCCCATATATGAAAGAAAGAAATGGTAGTTTGAGTCTGTGCTGTGTTAATAAAATAGGAGTACATTTTAGGGTGATCATACGGTCACTGGCTCACCATACAACTCCATAATTTGTTGATAACACAATCAATTGACCAGTCAAACGGTCCACATTCAGCAGCGCACATTACCATAGGGCCCACCCGTCAGCGCATATATGAAGGATAGAAATGGTAATAAACTAGTGGTCGGTGGGTATTCGAAGTTGTGAGACCTCTGGTTGGCAGTCACCGACGGTTGGGGGGGCGTTCATTGGGCGGTGGGGTGGGGATCCTCGGAGAAAAAGCTCGGTGCGGGGGGGGGCTAGAGGGATGGCCGGTGCGGCGGCAGACCGGCGGTGGGGAGTGGTTTCGGGGAGGGCGGGCCGGCCGCGGGCGGCGGGGGCGGGCGGTTCGACCGGTGGTGGCTGGCGGCTCGGGGGGTGGAGTTTGATGATAAACTGGAGGCCCTTGATTTCGTATCCAACGACTGGAAAATCTAATGACCAGAGATGAAAAAGTCAGTCGACTGACGTGTAGCCTCACCCCGCATGTACACATGCACACACGCATGTAGGCCTGCAACACTGACACGTACACATAATGTACACATGCACGCATGCTGGCGTGCAACACTGACATGTACACATGCACTCACGAACACACGCACGTACGCACCCATGCATGCAACACTGAAACACACCCTTGCATGCACACAACACTCGCACGCCTGCATGCACACAACACACGACGCAAGACACACGCTCAACCTATACATGCATGCACCCTTTGTTAAGGACATGGATTGTTACGGGTATTAATCAATCTTATCTGTGATAAGCAGAACATTGATGTTTGCATCGGTCTTTATGAATCACAACGTATCGAACGGGCTATCAACATAGTAGGCTTAACTACATGAAAAAGATGATGTCACACTCAATGAACAATCATCGGTTTATGAAATGCCCGCTTCTGACCGCCCTGGCCCACCAAAGGTTCCTCTGCTGTGCGCTGCCTGCGTTGGGTCACTGACATGCAGGCCATGCACCCAAAGAGCCCACACGTCAATGGAAGAATGGCGCGGTGTCCTAGGTCAGAGTCGAGGGCGCCACTCGCGGCACGCCCAGCTGAACACGCCTTCGTGCCGCATTCAAACGCCTCCATGAAACCCGCCCGTGTGGAAGCCGAGAAACCCACTCTGGACACACGCCTGTTCATGACCGGGCCGGCGTTAAACGCAACACCGGCCGAGCTCCTCCCGTCTGTCGTCTATTTAATCTCCTATTTAAATGAGGCCAAACGCCGGCCAAGAATTGCACACCTCCACCGCTTCCCTATCTCCTCCACCATTTTGTCCACTCTTATAATGGCTTACGAAGAGTAGTTATTCCGCATCCAAGCCAGCTGGGTAGCCCGCCGGATACGAGCTATGCAGCTCGCTGATCCACCTCCCTCCCTTTGCTCGACGGAGCCAGTTGCCGCCCCAAGCCGGCGTGCGGTTCAGCAACTCGCCGCTCCAGGCCAGCTCGACGAGGAGCAGCGCACGAGCATCGTTGCTGCCGTCCACGCCGCCGCCTCGTACCACGTCTCCCGTTTCTGTGGCCGAGACTCCCATGCTGGCGGCCGCGCCATGCAAGCAGCGACAGAAGCCGGGTGCGCAGAGAGCGATGAGTTGGTGGCCAGCGCCTCCGCGTCCGCCGCCATCATCGAGGAGAAGTAGAACACGAGAGGCCGCCGCCACTTGGGTCCCATGAAGGCCACCGCGGAGGTGACGCCGGCGTACACAGCAGGTGTCTTGCCGGATCCTTTTGTTGCGAGGACCTTCATCGACCCCGCATGGGCTCCACGGAAGAGGGGAATGTTAGGATGAACTCGAGCCGGTGCCGGCCATGGTGAAGTAGTGGCTGGTGATGAACTCGAACCGGTGTCGGCCACCATCATCTCCGGCACCAGCCAATGATATCAGTTGGGCAGTGGGGAAGAGAGCCGTTCTTTGCGCTGAAGCATATACCTCCAGGGCTCCCGGCAGTCCGGTGATCGTGCTGCCGGACATGAGGAACACAAATCGATTGGCGGGCGACCATTTAGGCTAGGTATTCTATACATGTGCTGTCCAGAACTAGCACCGCGTAGTTCATTTGAATGTAATGAAATCCGTCATGTTTGTGTGAAAATCCGGTATTTTATATGATTTCCGTCGTTGTTTATATGAAATATCAGTTTGTCTACGTGTTTGCGTGAATTTCGTCCAGTTGGTTGAGTTGCTATCATGATGTGTGCGACTACGGTTGATGGCGTAATTTGCGGGTCGCCGGTCGGTCTGCGGGCGGTGTTGTGGGACAAAAAAACACAGCTCGTGCGAGCTCGTCTCCAACGTGCGCGCTGGAGGATGCATGACGGCATGAGCACCCGAGCCGTTCCTCGTTCATCGGTGGCAAAGGCACTGGTGGACAAAAGGGTCGCCAATATTTTGGCTACCCCGGGCAAGATACCAACAGCCCCTCCCAACAGATTCAAATCCCTCATTCGCCATGGAATTTTGCCATGTGTTGTTTTCATGGACTAGCAAGATGCCCGTGCATTGCATGGAACATCAAGATGCATTTTTTTACAAACTCCCGCATGCATGCAAGGGATAATTAATGTCCTCCTTTCCTACTACCCCCGTCCTGGTTTATAGGTCCCTTTTATAGTTGGTGCCAAATTTTGACTAAAGATTTAACTAACGAAATGTTAATGCATGTCAAGAAAAATTATCTCATTGGATTCGTATTTGAACATAGTTTTGAAAATATAATGTTTGGTGACATGCATGAACATTTTCTTAGTTTAATCTATGGTCAAAATTTGGCACGAAATACAATGGGGACCAATAAACCCGGACAGAGGTAGTAGTACCACGAGGCAAACACCATTAATATTGCATCGATTAGTGTTAGTGGCCTTGTATATCTGCAAATTGTAATTTTGATAGTGGCCCCTTGTATATAAAAATGGAGGGAGAAATATGAGAGATAAGGTGAGGAGGAGTGGGGCGTGGTGCCGTGGTGGTGACTGGTGGTCGGACTGGGCGGAGGCATGGGGATGGACGGCGCATTATGTCTAGGTTTGTATCTCTCTCACACACACCCACGTAGGTGGGGACGTGCACGAAGAGAAGAGGTGCACGCACGGCGCACATACTCCCGTCTCTTTCCCAACCACACCCGCGCGGGTACACGGTGGAGCTCATTTCTGTACGAAAAAGGCAGCCCACGTGGTAATTTGGCACGTGTACTGGTTGTCCACTTGGTGGAGGGAGGATCGTCTACCACGGGTGAACAAACAAATTGCGACTTGACGCGTTATGTTAAATTAAAAAAAGAGGCAAACCATGTGGGGCCTACCTTAGAGGCAAGGCTCTATACACTGGAGTACTTTTGATGTGTCCCGTCAACTCGCAGAACGAGGAGAAGCTTGCTTAGTACGCCGTCTCCCCCGCCCACGGCGCGGTGGCTCGCAGGATGAGGTGAAGCTTACTAGTACTACTGTACGCCTTTACGCCCGCTCCCTCGCCCACGCGCGCGGTGGCTCGCAGCACGAGGAGAAAATTTTACTACTCCCTCCGTTTACTCCTCGTCCCTACTACGTACTTTGGTTAGTACTCCCTCTATTTACTTATACAAGGCCACTATAAAAAAATACATTTTGCATCTATACAAGGCCACAAATAGTAATCGAGACAAAAGTTACTACTCCCTCCTTTCCAGTTTATGGCTCAATTTCAAAATCTCTCCAACCAAGGTAGACGGTGAGTGGTCGAATTAATTTCGTAGTTTGCACAGTACGCTCGTTTTTCTCAAGAAGTTATGTTTACCGAGGCATTAATTAGAACGAATGCATGAATGACCACTAAATTTCCATGAACTTGTACATGCATTGGTTAGTTTCCTCTTGACACTGCTTGCGTCGGGTGATCTAACGCACCTCGAAATCCAACATGTAATGGTACTACTACTAGTATAGTAGAATTGAGACTTATCAAACGGAAAAACGAATGTTTTTTAGATGAGCCCTATAAACCCTAGTGGGTACGTACTCCGTAAAAACAGATTTTTCCAAAACTAAGTCGCTCCCTTTCATGAATTCTGTAGTATACTCCTCCGTCGACGCTCCCTTTCATGAATTCTGTACTTCCTGTCGCCGACATGTGGGACATATAGCAACCGGGTCGACGTGTCAAGCACCAAATAACAGTGCAGAACAGCAGGGGGGACGCACCCCACTCGTACCGGCCCAGTAGTAGTAATGAGCAATGAGACGTCAAATCACAATGCCGCACCTTCCCAGACGGACGAAGCAACCATTATTTCACACTTCGGTTCGACATCATCTCAAACCACGTACTAGTATTGCTTCTGCCTCAAGAGGGACACGCGCATCGCCTTGGTACATCATGACACGTGGGACCGCATGACAGGCCATGCTCCCCCGCCGATCGCTCGGTAAAATCACCTCATTTTTACTATACTTCCTCCGTATCGGTTTACTACATGGCATGCACGTCGTTCTAGGTTGAGAATTTAACTGGCTATATATATATATGTGATGAACAGTACGCTAGCCTTTTAAAAAATGTATACTTTTGTACAGTAGTACTCCACTATCGATGGATTGCGCCATGGAGCAAAAATTGAAATTTAAAAAAAGGTGGTACATATAGAGAGCGCTCGTCGCCAAATTATGCATATAGTACTATTAAAAAAGCTAGTACGTGCTTAATTGGGGTGCTAAATTCTATTAAAGAAATACTAGTACTAGTATGTACATACTGAAGAGTTAAAGTAACGAGAAGAAACATAACATAGTTCTGCTGGGGGCTCAGCACAACACACCCCTCAAATTAAACTAAGCACACCTGAAATTAAACTATGCAGCTAATCCGGTAGACACTGCATTAGAAGTTTAGAACCACCATGAGCAACGACACTGCCACCTTACTCGGAGTCCTCGTCCACGTCCTCGACTTCGTCCTTGTCCCTCTTCCTCTTGGCCGATACTTCTTTGCTTGAACCGCCAACTTAGCTGTTGCTCTTCATCCAACCCTTGTAGATATTGAAACAAAGGTAGCCATCCATTGCAGCGTACTGGATGTGGTCTATATCTAGTACATTCCGCTGCCATGCATGACGATGAAACGAGTAATGAGGTTTCTTCAGTTTACCGTACGAAGGATGAACCATGGCTCCTGCCAGGGTCAGCATTGAATGCTGACGAGAGGGCACCAGCCGATTCTTCTGGAGGTCAAAGGGCTTTCCTACAACAAGGCCTATCCGACGCAGGACTTCTTTGTCGTTCTTAAAGTCTAAAGTAACGAATTTGACTATTTTGTCCTCGAGGAAGTTCTTAAAATCCTGGCACTCAACGTCGGCATGGCATATGTGGTAGACCAAGCAAACGTTATGTACGCAAACCTGGATCACGGCGGGCTTCTTCCTCTCTTCGTCCTTTAGATCCTTCTCTCGTCCCACGACTGTGGTGTACTCAACATCTAGCCCAGCGACCCACTCATCATGTGAGTTTTCGAACATGCGTCTGAAGCGAGAAAGGCATCCTTTGACCGTCGCAGAACTATGGGTGTAGATGACGTCGAAATCATCGCCGGTGATGGTTCTAACCTTGTACTCACCGCCGATCGAGGAGATTTGGGACGCCATGGATTTGGGAGGAGGGTTAGGATTAGTGGAACTGCCGTAATGTGAATGGACGGGACGACTAGGAGCGAACCGCCGTAGTATTAAAGGACGTGCGGGGACGAGTAGGAGCGAACTGCCAGCGTGCGAACGGCAGGGTAGTGGCTTTCCATTCTCCCATGATACGGGCTTCCGAGAGCCCTTGGATCTGAGATCGAACGGTTGCATGGCGTGATTCTAGACCTATGGGTGAATATCCTATCCTGGAGGGTTATTCTTAAAATTTTCAGCAACTTAGCATGCGACCGTTTGATCTCAGATCCAAGGGCTGCCAGCAGCCCGTATCATGGTCGCGCCTACCACGACCGTCGCGTCGCTCGCGCGGTCGCGCCCTTGGAGATTTAACACGGTGCGTTAGGCTATCTGATGTTGGCATGTCATACATAGTCATCACTTAGTCACTCATACTACAACAAGGTTGGCTATAAGTGTATTTTTTTACTCCTCTCTATCTCTTTCTTCGTACTCCCTCCGTCCCATAATATAAGAACGTTTTTGACACTAGCTAGTGTAGTGTCAAAAACGTTCTTATATAATGGGACACAGGGAGTACTAGTATTTATTGCATTTGCCAAGGAGTGACCTCTTCCAATGAAATGGTGTTGCTAAGTTTGCTTCATTTAATTAGCTATAGACTCAAAATTGTCTTTTCACCTAGGTACACGCGCTTAGCACCGTTTCTTCCTTGGGTCACCAAACTAGTCTCTCTCTTCTTGATTAACTTGCCACATCAGACTTTATGCCTATGTGGCAAGCTTAAGCACCTGTAGGAGCAAGTAAGTACAATAGTGCGCTTTACATGGCATTTTTGCATATGTGGAGGAAAGAGAGGCAAGGAAAAAGTGGAGAAGTGGGCTCTCATGCAAGAGCCAGCCTCTACTACTACATGGTGGAGCATTGGGAGAGGCACCTGTATGGAGGTGGTCAGGAATCGGGAGACTCACGCCGGTCGTAGCGCCGCAGTTAAAATGATAATGGCAAGTCAAATCACGGGGCCCCACCTGTCCAGCAGTAACTCGCTGTCAAATCACACAGCCCTACGTTTGCAGCAGCCTACTCCCTCGTCTTCTCGCGTCTCTGTCGAACCGACTAGGCGGAACTGCCCCGCCTACCGCGCAGGAAAAGCCCCGCCCTCGACTTTTAAATACAACTACTCCCTCCGTCTAGGTGAGTAAGTCATCTTACGAAAACCAAATAATCCCAAAATACTAAGGCGCGGTGCATTAACTTCTACCTCGTTTCTTGTTTCTTCACATATCAACCAATAAGAATCCAATGATATACTTTTTGTGACATAGTAACTCATATTTAGTTAGTCAAATGGATGACCTAGAACTACGTGCAGGCCCTATAAACCGAGACGCCTACAAATAAAAACCGAGACGGAGAGGGTAGTTCAGCACGTATCTTTTTAGATCAATATAGTCGGGATTCACCAAGGAGCAAAACCAAGTGGTAGGCTGCTCCTGTCGTGTTGGCGTAGCAACTCAAGCAGGGTCAGTCCGCACACGAAATGGCGACACACTTAACAGGACCCCTTTGGCAGACATGTGGCTCATCCACCGTCTTGTTCCACGTGCGATGCACCAAATTACAGTTCGGAGCAGCGGTTGGAATTGGAGGCACCCCGGTCGTAGCGCCGCAGTAGTAGAAAATGAGCGATGAGGGGTCAAATCACAAAGCCCCACCTTTCCCGCATTAAGCTGGACGGACGAAGCAACCATCATTTCACTCTAGCGCGCAAGAGCATAAAGAAAAGAGAAAACAATGATGCGTGCGGCAGCTACCTAGGGCACCCTAGGGTAGGGGTCTCCACTACAGATCCTTTTTTTGAAAGCGCCTCCACTACAAATCGGCTTCTCCCTCGTCCTCTTGAAGAAAACCGATGATGAGTGCGGCGGTAGGGTTTGTAGGAGTACTACGGCGTGCGGGGCCACGTCGTAGTAAACGGGTTCGAGTCGACACCTTAAATATGTGTGGGCCGCTTGGTTTTACGGGAATGAGGCAGCATTTTGGGTTCGGGGACCAGTGGAGATATAGCACGTACAAAAAATTGTGGACGTAGGTTCTACCGAAAGGCAATGGTGCATGGGCCCTGCATTTTGATATACCCGGGGCCGCGTGAAATTTGCTACTCTACTCAAAACTAGTAAGGTACACATGTATTGAACGCATGAGATTTCGAAACCAAATTATGAATAAATACACACTATAGCATGTAAAGCTTTGAGTCATATATGCATGATGTAGATGTTCGTTTAGTTCTTATAGTTCATCTCATTCAAAATCAATTAGTTTTATAAAAATGTTAAGATTCATGGGATTGTGCATTGTAAATCATAAAGTAAAAAACAAATAATGGCAATTCATTTAGAAAAAATAATCAATTATGATACAGAAGATTCTAGAACAAAGGAGAAGTGCTTGTGTTTTGAGGTTTGTGCATTATGCTTAAGTTCAACCATGGAGTCTTCTAAATTGTACATGTGGCAGATCTGGTGGAATGTTGATGATATCCAACGGCCAGTAGTGCTCGGATTTGCCCATCTCTGCACTGTCGGGTTAGCTTCATCCAGCGACCATCTTTCAAAGTTATTGGCACACTATATAGTTCTTGTGCCATAGTTGCATGTTTTGGAAAAAAGCTACTAGTGGGTTGTACTATCTATTTAGGAATAGAAGATGTATACATGGAAGTTGTAGGGAAAGAGATGACATGGAGGATCTCAATTCCTATGAGTAGGGATTGGAAAAGAGATGTCATTTGGTTCACATCATAGGAACTTTTCTATTGAATCTAGAGATGACATGTATCTCAATTCCTATGAGGAGGGATTAGTAAAGAGATGTAATTTGGTTCATATCATAGGAACTTTTCTATTGAATATACGCTAATGTTTATTTTCCTTTGAAATTAAGGGAGTATAGGAATCCATTCATATGAACCAAGTGGCTCTAAAGCTATAGAAATGATATCATGTTTATTTCCTTTGAAATGTAGAGTATATGAATCTATTCCTATGAACCAATTGGCTCTAAAGGAAAAAAATCCTATAAAAATCATATCATATAGAGTTCCTATGATATTCCTCGACACTAAAGGATGGTTGAAATTGCTGCGGGTGATACGATGGTCTTTCTTTGTAGACTCCTCACCCATCTTTATAGTTACCTCTCGAAGATGAATGAAATGATATATACAGGGTATTCTACATGTGCAATTTGGTACACGAAAACTCGGTAAAAGTTTGCGAGGTTCTAATTTTCAATAAAGCTATATGCACTGCATTTCGGAACGGAGGGAGCATACGGCAGTTGCTAACACTCACGTGGAAGATTTGTGTGTAGGAGGAGTGGCTGTTCTGTTAAATGACATGGCAAAACTGACACTGTCGGATGCCGATCTAACGGTTCTTACGGCGTTCGTCAGGAAAAGGCTTGTGGCGAACGTTTGTCGGATAATGATTTACGGACACATGCATTGCATTGATACGTGCCCCCCTCTCTCTCACGCACACGCACCCTCACGAGTCACAACTCTCCCGAGTCCTCTCGCAGACTCGCACGTGGCACCCATCGTCTATCTGCAGGTAGACGTCACGCACATATGTGCTCTTCACACCCTACCCCCAGAACTTCTAAAAAACAAAAGACGGCGCGCACATTTTATTTTAGCTCACACGTCACACACTTATATTATTACTCTTGCGGCGAACGTTCTTTGGGCATAGTATATATTGTACTCTCACGAAGAGAAGCGGTGCACGCACGCACTAGTTCTCTCACACCCACTCGCGGGTACACGTAGGAGCGCATTTTTTTGAAGACAGTACAACAAAATCACTCCACTATATATAAAAGTAGGAGCCTTAGCAATTGCTTTACTAGGGTTCCTCTCGTTCACTCTCTCATGCTCTCCAGATCTAAGCAAGACATAGGTGGCCACACTCTCTCTCAGCTCACGGCTGGTCACAAATCCGGCCGGACAACCTCGACCGGGGCAGGGGGTGTAGGTGCATCGTTCACGCTGTCGTCGGCGGCGAGGGAGGAGACCAACGGCTGCCCGCGCGTCCCGATCGGTGGCCGTGCCGTTCTCTCCGAGAGAGCGCCGGCTCGGGAGGGCCTCTGACCCCTTCTTCCTCCCTGCGGTATTGTGGCCAAGATGCGGCCTCCCGACGCCGTCTTTGCCACATGCTGACGACCCTCAGGTATATATTCCTTCGAAACCTGCCTTGCTCTACTGCCCCAGCTCTTCCCCCTTCGTGTGGATCCTTTTCTACTTCCGTCCGCTGTTCCAAAGCCACCCAGACTTCTACTATTATTAGAAGTAAAGCTAGTTCATACAGTCAACTCAAAGCATTGGTTCAAACAGGGAAGAAAGTGGGAAAGCTGTAGTATGAATCCAGGACTTGGTTCTAAGAGGAAACGGGGGAAAGTAGTAATATCTGTCACTGTTTAAATAACCGTATTTCGTATTTGCGCAAACAGGGATGTCTGTCTCCATATCGTTTCGGGATGTCTGTCTCCGTATCGTTTCTATCCGCGCAATCAAAAGCACACACCTCAGTTTTAGTACAACTGCGCAAAATGAGATGGCTATCCCTCGTTGCCGTCGTCTAACCTCCCGTCTTCAAGGTATCCCTACATTGGTAGTAACTAAGGTAGAATGACCAACGCAATCTAAAAGAAGCTGATTCGTACGTTTTACTTCCTGATTGCAGTGCAGGGACGAGCGAAAACAACTGCATCCTAGTCCGGAATGCACTTTCTACCAGTTCATCCATGGACCGAGGACTAGCTGGCACGGCTGCACGGCGGTTTTTTGGACAGGTGCGCGGACAAGAGGCATTGTGGTCTGCTTATTTCTGCAAATAGCGGTGCTTAAATTTAGTGGAATGCACAAGAATTTCACCTGGTCAGTACACTGCATGGTTCAGTTCAGCATTCCAGCTGAGACCACAATTATAATTGGTTATTCTGGAATGAGAGAACCTAACCCTGGATGGTGGCAACAAGAAAAAACCAGAGTGAACTCCAGGAAATTTAAGCCTGCCGGGAGGCCCTTTGCTCAGAGAAGCCTTGCTTGTTTTTTCCTGATTTGTAAACCTTCTCACAACTTTGTCTTTTGCTGTGAACTAGTATATGTTTGTTATGTTCTATGAATCATTGAGATGTATAAAACTGCTTAACTTATGCTTTTCAAGATTTTTATGAAGACGAGTTTAATGTGAGTGTTCCACATGAGCGCTGGACTAGCGTTGAACGTTTGGAATTTATTACATTGTGGCCTCAATTAACTGCATGAACCACTGTAACAAGATACATAGTTGCTTATATGTCAGACAGCAGATTGTTGATTGTTAGCTGGTCGATAGCCTAGTGTTGAAGCGAGCTAAGCCAATGTGCCGTGTTTTGCACAACTGCTTACAAGTGGGGTAGCACCAACAGTGTTTACAAGTACTTATGTATACGTCGGCGCATGGTTCTTCAATGAGTGCTCTATTTCATCAAAACACACACTGCTCGTATGATAAACCGTGATAACTTATGTCTTACCATGCCATATTCATGAAAAAACTAGTGAGGACGCATCTGTTCAGCAACAATTACGATGGTTCTCACATGATTCACGGGCACACAAAAGTAGCAGCAGTTCCCATAGACGGATTCAAACAGAGTACTAGCCCCAAAGGGGTCGATAACAGGCAAGGTTCGGATAATTAGACATAATCCAAACTACTACTCCCTCCGTCCCAAAATAAGTGACTCAACTTGCCACTAACTTTATACTAAAGTTAGTACAAAGTTGAGTCACTTATTTTGGGACAGAGGGAGTATTAAACACTAGCCGGGGAAACTATTTCATGCCTTGATCTAATTTGGGCTGGACACAAGACAGACCTTGCCATGAACATCATCGAGGACGTCCCGCATCATCTCAATCCTGTGAACCTTCATGAAGACAACCTTGTGGCCTTGCCACTGATAAACTTGTTTGTGGAGGCATGCCACGTCATCTTCCTGCGTAAGCTTGACAAGAACAGTATGCCTCACAAACGAAGGAGTAGCTTTGAACTTATGGTGCTTCAGTACACCCTGGACAACACGCCCGACAACAGTGAGGCTGGAATACACATCTTCATTGGTATAACCGCAAATGGCTTCCAGGATCCAACAGCCTAAGAACTCTATTTTCCTAGTGCGTATATTCAGGTCGTCCGCCTCATAGCAAGTGACATGCACAACCACACAATCCTTGTCTGCATCAGGGCTCTAATTGAAACAGAAACAAATTCTGAATTACTTTTCAGTATAAGAAACACAAGTTATTTAAACCACTATGTATAGCATGGCATCAAAGCTAATAAAATTTTGCATTATTAATCACCACATACTTCCTTTTTTAAAAAAATCACCACATACTTAGATGAAAACCACAATCGAGATCGGCAAAGAAGGAAATCACCTTGGGAAGCTCAGCGGGGGGGGGGGGGCACATCCTTGACGGGGGAAAATGCTCCTGCAGTGCCACGGGGGCTGTAACCTCAAACGGGGTGTTGACCATCTCAGTAGTGGTCGTGAGCGTATCTGGGGTCGGCTCGGTGGTTGCCTCCATCTTCTTGGAGCTCTCTGTCTTGTGGGGATCAGCCTGCCGCGTCTGCTCCAATATCGGCAGGTCTTTGCCTGGTTCTCCTTGGTCCATCATGAAACTGACGAATACTAGGAGACCACTGAAAGGAAAACACAATCGCAATGAAAATGAAACAAAAAAGAGAGTGAGGATCGGTTACTGCTTTGCAAAAGTTCTTTTTTTTCTTCGAACGAAAATATACCAACATCACAGATCCGCTTACCTTCCCTTCGTTGGGAGAGAAGAACAGTGGCAGATGCGAGTGTTTCCTTTCTTGAAGACGGTGAGGGAGAAGGGGATTCAGCGAAGAGTGAAATGATGGTTACTTCGTCCGTCAGACTTAGACTGCGGGGAGGTGGGGTTTTGTGATACGACGGCTTGTTACTGCCATGCTATGACCGGGGTGACTCTCCGCCTGCATACTGCCTTCTAATTTGGTGGATGGCATTTGGGCCCGCGCGCTGCATGGCCCGCATGTCGGTGAACAAAAGTATAACGGCATTCAGTAGAGGGAGACGTTTCAATGACCTAGGAGGAGCCAGAAGCGGTAGAGTGTCTCCACTGTACTAGTAGTAATTGTTTTTCTGGGTAGATGTAGAGTGTCTCCACTTTACTAGTAGTAATTGTTTCTCTGGGCTCAAGACAAAACAGCCAATCCACACTAGTAAATAGTCAAATCAATTCAAAAGGCGCTACCCACACCCAGCACACCCCCCCAAAAAACCTGGGTGCTCTTCTTCCTCCTCGCTCCCACCCACCTCACGTCAGCTTGCTCCACTCGTACCCCCAAATTCCTCACCTCACTCCTACAAAAAACTCCAGCTCCCCTTCTTCCTCACTCCTACAGAAAACCCCTAGCTCCCCTTCTTCTTCGCTCGCACTACAACTAGGCTCGTCATTCGTTACTCTGCTCAAATCCGTGAGCGCGACGCGACGCCCTCGAGGAAAATGGAGTCGGCTGACCCCAGCGCCAAGAAGATGAGGCTCCCGCCAGCGGCGACGCCTGTTGTAGATCCCGCACCCGGCAGCGCGGGGAGAAGCGGCGACCCCGCCCCCACCGGATCCCAGGAACCCGTAGAATCTCGGGTGGACCGCATCAGCGATCTCCCGGAAGCCGTCCTTGGGGATATCATCTCGCTTCTCCCCACCAAGTATTGCTGCCGCACCCAAGTCCTCTCAATTCGGTGGCGCCCTCTATGGCGCGCCGTGCCCCTTAATCTCGACTGTCGTCAGCTATCTCTCTTCAATGATTTTGAAATCCCCAGAGCCATCATCTTCTCCCACCAGGGCTCCGTTCAAAGCCTCTGCATCCCTTCATGCTACCTGAGCAAGCATACCATGCACTGCACGGTGGACGCCTGGCTGAAATCCCCTAAATTCACAAAACTACAGCTGCTTGAGTTCTACTATTCCCCTGGAAATCACATACCACGTACCGAACGCCATGAACTTGTGCCCTCAGCACCGATGTCCATCTCGCAGTTTTCCTCCTCTCTCCACACCGCCACCTTTGCATTGTGCTACCTACCAGACAATCTGGTACTAAACCTCCGACTCCCATTTCTCAAGACACTTTCACTTGTGCGGGTTCGTATATCGGAGGCCTCATTGCACAGCATCATCCACTCCAGTTGCCCTGCACTGGAGTGCTTGGTGCTTGTTTTCACAGTTAGAATCGGTTGTCTCCAAATAAAGTTGCCTAACCTTGTAAGAATTGGAATTTCTTTTGACGGAAGGCAGCTCATCATCCAAGATGCCCCTTCACTTCAAAGGTTGATCCTTGATTCTAGTTATTCACCGTTGCAAATAACCGTCCTCTCTGCGCCTAAACTGGAGACCTTGGGTGTAATACATGATCTCTGTGCTCATTTCAATATGGTGTTTGGCTCCACAGCTCTTCAGGTACTTTATATTATCATCTACACTTGTAACCATAAGCTGCATTTTAAATTTCTGCGCATAATTTATATATCATCTTGGAGTACACATTTTGTACTAATATTATGTTCTATGCTCAATGAAGAGTTTCTCCATGGATGGCCTATCAATGGTGCTGGATTCTGTTAAGATCTTATATATCCAAATGAATAGTTTTGATCTAAACAAGATTATTGGCTTGCTGCAATGCTTTCCATGTCTGGAGAAGTTGTATATAAAGGTGATAATTTCATGCACATTGGAAGCCCGCATATAGTGTACTAGAATTAACCGTTTAGCTGTTGCTCTTTCGACACTCTTCTTTTAGACCTTAATTGTTTTCAATCTTCATGTCTATTTAGGCAACAGGACGGGGTAAGAAAGTTATAACCAATCAGTGGATTCGTAAGCATCGGGATTTTCTCACTTCTCATGAGATTCGATTGAAGACAATAACGCTAGAACGATATGTAGCCAACCGTGCAAACACAAGATTTGTCACATTCTTCCTGTTGAATGCGAGGTTACTATTGTCCATCAGGCTTAAGTTTATCAGCAGCATGGTTTTGACGGATGGGTATGTCGAAGAGCAAAAAAAGGAGTTTCAGGTGGGCAAAAGAGCTTCTGAACATGCCGGGCTTCTATTTACAACATATTGTGGTCATAATCCAGTAAATTTTACGACCCAGGATGTTCATTCTATGGACCTGACCGATTCATTTGACTGTGACTGCCAAAAACAGTGCTGGAGTTAAATGTTGTTGACCTTTTCAATCTGGTTTCTTTTGTAAACCTGATGAACAATCAACCCTTGTGCTTTTGTACAGTTTGTAAGCTGGAGTTAGATGTTCCTGCCTTTTTCAACTCGGCTATGACTGTCATATTTTCTTTGAAACAAGGCAAATGGCTTGCCATTCGTTTAATTTAGTGTGAAATATTGTAACAAATCACAACCAAGGGAAATAACATCACTCACGCTGGCTGCTTGAGCTCACAGTGCATTACAGAAGCCAAGTGATTAGCCCCCACCAGCACCCACAAACTTATTTCGAACTAGCACATCAAATGGGCTGTAAATTTTCATAGGAAAGGCTGCATGACCGTGACAGATTTGGATTCTGACATCTGTCGTGTATCTTCTATCTCTTGTCTTCTTCTTCCTCCAGCCGCCCAAACCAAACCACCCCGTCGGCTCCGCCTGCTCCCGCCTCCCATGGCTGGCTGCGCCTCCGCCGCCCTACCGTACGTACCCTCCAACGTTGGCCAGTCCCTCCCTCTATTCCCCCACATGTCCTGTTATTCTCCGTGACGTCAGCCCCAACACGCACCCGTGCCCGAACCAGTCAACCCTCGTACTCCCCTCCGCCTGCGACTGGACCGGCGCATCTTCAACGACTCCTGTTCGTTCCGTCCGAGGCCTCGCTGTCGTCCTCCGCCTTGCGGCCTTGGTTCGCTCGCCGTGCGCGGTGCATGGCCCTCTTGCATTGTCAACATCGTCAACAACCGAGAGGAGCAAGGAGATGACTATATGTGGAGAGGATGACAATAGGGACCCACCAGCGTCATGGCAGTACGCAAGCAAGTGCCTCTATAGTACAAGCCCAAAAATATGGTTCCTCCTAATGGTTGGATATCTGGGGCTCACGCCATTATCAACGTAGTCAATAAACGAGAGAATTACAC
Source organism: Triticum aestivum (assembly GCF_018294505.1). Lineage (NCBI taxonomy): Eukaryota > Viridiplantae > Streptophyta > Magnoliopsida > Poales > Poaceae > Triticum > Triticum aestivum. Next base: position 177,396,764 of record NC_057810.1, on the reverse strand, counting down.
TACGAGCGGCTGACACCAGGGACCCAGCAAGCCGCGCAGTTTTTTTTGAGGAACAAGCAGTTGTTATCTATACTAGTTTTAGCGACGGATCAGGGTAACAACGGGGCTGTGCGGGGGCTGTGGCCCGTCTTGCCAGGGTTTTATTTATGTTTACCACATCATGAGTCAAGTTGTGTTTTTTTCTTGTTGAAAATGGCTAGCCCAGTTCTATTTTTTAAAAGAAATACCCAAACAAGGCGTACTTGCTTTATCGGCCCTACTGGGCTGCAAATCTTTCAAGACGATGAGAGTTTCATTCGGTTTGCCTAGAAATGGCCTGTACATTTTTTAAAACACATCAAACCGGGAATTAGTTTCAACTTTTTTTTAATTACAAGATCTTAAATCCCATTGATTTTTATGCATGGACAATTATTTGGATTTTATATTTATATAAATTATTTTTCAAAATAGTTTGAATGTGAATCGATATTTCTGGATTAAAAATAGTTGACCGCACCGAAATATGCAAAAATTCGTATACTTTTTAACCGTGGCCACAATATGGGGTGTAATGCTAACAAAAAGAAGATGGGCTCCAAAAATAATCTTAAGAATTAGCAAATGGGCTGTACATTATTAGAAATAATGGCAGATGAGTTGTATGCTGTTTTCCACAGATTTGAGGCTGACTTGTGCGCCTAGTATAGGTTGACGCGTATGCTTTCATCAAAAAAAAGGTTGACGCACACGCAACGCCCTGTCAACTTAGTCAACACACGAGAGCAGTGATTGTTGGATGTCCATCCAACGGCTGTCGTGCTTCTTCAATCTCTGCTCTTCATGCTCCAGCCGCTCAAACAAGCGCCGGCGGGACTGCCTGCTCCCTCCTCCCGCGGCTGGCTATGCTGCCGCGCAGGCCTCACGGCCCCACCGTACTCCCATCACTGGCCTAGCCATCCCTCTAGTCACCCACACATGTTGTTATTCTCCGGCGACGGCAGACGAACCAGTAAACCCTCGTACTCCTCCGCGTGGGAAACAGCTGCGGAGTATCCCTGGCTCCATGTCGTTCCCTTCCTAGGCCTCGCCGTCGTCCACTGCCCTGGCGCTCTCGGCGTGGCCTGGTCAACATGGTCAATGAACGACATCCATCGGAAGTGGACTGTACGTGGAGAGGCTGACAGCTGGGTCCATGGCCGCACGCAAGGAAATGCCTCCTTATTACGCGCAAAATAATGATTCCTACACCTGACAGCTAGGACCCACAGGAAGGGCCTCTGTATTTCACGAAAAAATGTTCCCCCCACTGACAAGTCGGACCCACCAGCTATATCTTCGCACGCAAGGAAGTGCCTCCTTAATACGCCCAAAAAGAATGAATACCCCCCTGCTAGCTGGGACTCACCATATTGTTGGGCTGACTTGTGGGCCTACTAAGTTGACGGGGACGGAGGGCTTTGTCAACTTAGTCAATACTCCAGTGACCGTATGATGTCCATCCAACGGCCATAGTGCTTCTTCAACCTCTGGTCTTCTTGCTCCAGCTGCCCAAAGCAGCGCCGGTCATGCCGCCTGCTCCTGCCTCCCGTGGCCGGCTGTGCTACTGCCTGCTCCTACCTCCCGTGGCCCGGCTCCACGTCGTCCCCTTCCTAGGCCTCACCTCGTCCACCGCCGTGGTGCTCTCAGCGTGGCATGGTCAATGTGGTCAATGACCGACTTCCATCGGAAGAGTACTGTATGTGGAGAGGCTGACAGCTGGGTCCACGACAGCCGCAAGGAAGTGCCTCCTTATTACGCGGAAAATAATTATTCCTCCACCTGATAGCGGGGACCCACCGGACGGGCCACCAGTATTTTGCGAAAAAAATTGTTTCCCCCTGACTGCTAGGATCCACCGGACGGGCCATTGTATTTCGTGAAAAAAACATTCCCCCCGCTGTCAGCTCGGACCCACCGGAAGTGCCTCCTTATTACGCACAAAAGAAATGAATACTCCCCCGGCTAGCTGGGACCCACTTGTGGGCCTACTAAGTTGACGGGGACGAAAGGCTTTCTCAACTTAGTTAATATGAACGATTCTAGCTCCAGTGACCGTACGATGTCCATCCAACGGCCGTAGTGCTTCTTTAACCTCTGGTCTTCTTGCTCCAGCCGCCCAAAGCAGCGCCGGTCGTGCCGCATGCTCCTGCCTCCCGTGGCCGGCTATGCTGCCGCGGAGGCCTCATCGCCCCCTACTATTCCCACTGCTGGCCAGGCCCTGCGGCGACGGCAGCCTCACACCGCAGCCGAACCAGTGAACCCTCGTACTCCTCACCGCGCGGGCTTCCATTGCCGCGTCTTCCCCGGCTCTGTGTCGTCCCCTTCCTAGGCCTCGCCGTCGTCGACCGCCGTGGTGCTCTCCGCGCGGCGTGGTCAATGTGGTCAAGGAACGACTTCCATCGGAAGAGTACTGTACGTGGAGAGGCTGACAGCTGGGTCCATGGCCACAGCCCAGTTTTTTTGTGATTTGCCAAGTAAGTCGCTTTGTCAGGCCTGTTGGGCTGCAAATCTTTCAAGACGAGGAGAGCTTTCATTCGGCTGGCCGAGAAAATGACCCATCAGTATTGAGAAATGGACTGTACATTTTTAAAACACATCAAACCGGCAATTAGTTTCAAATATTTTTTTCATTTCAAGATTTTAAATTACATTAATTTTTATGCGTGGAGAATTTGTTGGACTTTATATTGATATACATTTATTTTTAAAATCAGTTTGAATGTGAGTTGAAATTTCGGGATTAAAAACAGTTCGGACCGCACCGAAATATGCAAAATTTCGTATAATTTTTTAACCGTGGCCACAATATGGGCTGTAATGCTAACAAAAAGAATATGGGCTCCAAAAAAACCTTAAGAATTAGCAAATGGGTTGTAAATTATTAGAAATAATGGCAGATGGGCTGTATGCTGTTTTCCATAGATTTGAGGCTTTCCTAAAAAAGGTTGACGCACAAGCAGTGACGGTTGGATGTCCATCCAACGGCCATCGTGCTTCTTCAATCTCTGCTCTTCCTGCTCCAGCCGCTCAAACAAGTGCCGGCGGGACTGCCTGCCCCCTCCTCCCTGCGGTCGGCTGTGCTGCCGCGCGGGCCTCACTGCCCCACCGTACTCCCATCACTCGCCTAGCCATCCCTCAACTCATCCACACCTGTTGTTATTCTCCGGCAACGGCAGACGAACCGGTAAACCCTCGTACAGTCGTACTCCTCTCCGCATGGGAAACAACTGCCGAGTCTTCCCTGCCTCTGTGTCGTCCCCTTCCTAGGCCTCGCTGTCGTCCACCGCCATGGTGCTCTCGGCACGGCGTGGTTAATGTGGTCAACGACCAACTTCCATCGGAAGAGTACTGTGCGTGGAGAGGCTGATAGCTGGGTCCACGCCGCAGCAAGGAAGTGCCTCCTTATTACACGCAAAATAATTATTCCTCCACCTGACAGCGGGGACCCACCAGACGGGCCACCGTATTTTGCGAAAAAACATTTCCCCCTGACTGCTGGGACCCACCAGCTACACCTTTGCATGCAAGGAAGTGCGTCCGGGCAAAAAAAAAACGATTCACCCCCCTGACTGCTGGGACCCACCAGCTACATCTTCGCACGCAAGGAAGTGCGTCCAGGCAAAAAAACAAAACATTTCGCCCCTAACTGCTGGGACCCACCAGCTACATCTTCGCAGGCAACGAAGTGCCTGACAGTCGGGACCCACCTGGTCGAAGTGTACGTAGCATTGTCATTCTGGTCGCGAACGTGTACGTACATCGATGTAGAGGCGCGCACGTGTCGTAGTAGAGGCGCACACGTAGCATGTACACGTATGTACATCGGCGAGGGTGCAAGAAAGAAAATACGGCCACGTACGTACATACGGGCAGGGTCTCGAACGCCTACTCACGCATACATACATGGCTGGGTTGGAACGGAGAAACAGCATCATCGTCGTGTTCATGGGGAGGCAATAGAATGCGTCGTGTTCATTGGGAGGCAAAGGAATGCGTCGTGTTCATCGGGAGGCAACAGAACGCGTGGGAGACAACCGGCTTAGACGGAACAAGCGATGGAAACGAGGCCTGGCGTACCGCACAACGGAGGAAACGAACCTCCTACGTTCGGAACGGGGTCATGTTGATCGGGAGGGGTGTGGCGTACCGCAAAACAGAGGAAACAGACCTCCTACGGTCGAAACGGGGGTCCTGTTGATCGGGAGGGGTGTGGCATACCGAAAACGCACGAAACGGACTTGTGTTGGAGCGCTACGGTCGAAACGAGGGTCATGTTCATCGGGAGGGGTGTAGCGTACCGCAAAACGGGACTCCATGGGATACTATTCATCTCCACCGTCGACCTCCTCCAGCCTCCACGGGCTACCGTCCACCTCCTCCAGCCTCCACGGGCTCTTGTTCATCCAGCCTCCACCGCGCGCTACTCCATCGGCTACTGTTCAACCACCCCTCCACCGTCTACTGTTCATCCAGCCCTCCACCGTCTACTGTTCATCCAGCCCTCCACACCACGGGGTCCTGTTCAACCACCCCTCCACGGCCACCCCTCCATCGTCTACTATTCATCCAGCCCTCCACACCACGGGGTACTGTTCATCCAGAGGCGACGCCACCGCTCATTGTTCATCCAACCCCCCCCCCCCCCCCCCCGCAACACTCATTGTTCATCCAATCGATCGGCTTTAGTTAGCAGCAGTAGTGAAGGAATCGCTCCATCAGGTTTAGTTAACAGCCATCGATTGATCATTCGGGTTCAGAAACGCGTAGCCTACAGTGCAATCGCTCGGGTTCAGTTAGAGCCCAACGCCTCGCTCGGGTTCAGTTAGAGCCAACGCCTCGCACACACGCGCGTACCTGTACGAGAGAAACGCGCATCGCTCCGCCCCCGACCTCCCACCTTAACCGGCAACTCCCCGAAATTTTCCTCCCCCTTGCTTCTACCACAGTTTTTTCTGTCATGGACGGCCCAAAGAATGCCATGCAGCTGCGTCTCCGGCCCGCCCAGGACAAAAAGCCCATTTTCTGTCATGATTTTTTGTCATAGAAGTAGGAGCCCACCACATCTATGATGATACCGGCTTTTGTCACAATTATCGTCATAGAAGTGTCATATGGATGACAGAATTTTTTTTCGTTCGGCCCAAAATGTCACGGATGTGTCTTTTTTTTTAGTGCCTCCATCAAAAAATTCATCATAAAAGCACCGACCTTCCGCATTTGACCGATTTTGAGTTGCGGTTTCTGTTTCCTAAGGTGTTTCGGCTACTTAGGAACGTGTGACATCGACATCACCGCCATTCATCATCACCACGGGAGTCATCTTTGCCAATGATCTTCACCGTTGACACCGCTAACCGTAAGAAAGGATGGTAACTCTGACGACACTTACTTCTTACCCTTGCTTTTGCATTGATAACCCGAGCCATTTTGCGTCACTTACCCATCTAGACTAGCAAGTTGAGGAATTGTCGGGCCACGCTATTGTGCACCGTAGTGATCTTGCTATCATCTTTGTGCCTTAAGTCTCTCTCGTTCATATCTTACATACTTGTATCATATCATATTTGGCTCGAGCATCAAGCATAGAAAAAAAGACAAAGAAAAGCTTTTAAGCAAAAGAGGAGAAACAAAGAGCTTGTAAGCAATAGCATTGAGCCATTTTGCATCAATATATCATCTTGGTCACCATACATAGCATAGTTGGGGTTGAAGACATCACGTTTCTCTCATAGGTTGGTGCACAAGCGTATCTTGCCCATTTGAGCAATCGAGCTAGCGTCTCTCTAGCATTCACACAACAAGAGCATTTTCCATGGTTTCACATTTTGGGCTCACCCCTTGGTTGTGCGGATCCCATCTATAGTCCGTGTGTGTGTTCCTAGTGATATTCTTGGGTTTGATCTATTTGCTTTACTTGCAATTTTGTGAGCCTTCTCAACCTTATCGATATCTTGACTAACATTTGCTTGAAATTTTTGCCACCATCCTAACCGAGCTACTCCATAAGCTTTACTTGTCTAGGTGTGAGAAACAAACCCGGTACCAATTCTCCTATTGTGGCATTACATTGAGCAATACTTGATACATCCACAATCCTCGGAAAAGGTAACTTCGGTATTGTTCTCCCATTTTCCTACTCACCCAACTTGGTTATGATGGATAGGCCAAGTTCTTCGGCGAACCCAGTTTTCGAGGAGCAAGGTGATGATCACGACTACGTCACACAACGCGCTCTCCATCAAGAAAGTGAAGCCTTGGGTGAACGACTTGAGCAACTCGCCACCGACCTTCGTCAATCGGAAGCAAGGAACCGCGACTACATCGACGCCAAGTTCACCACACAAATGGAAGAACTCTGCAACATGATCGTGCGACGCCCGTCTTCCTCAACCTCTTCATCAAGGCGGTGCCACTCCAGCCGCCGTTCAAGTCGACAATATTTGGAATACTCCTCTTACGATGCAAGTCCTCCACGAGCTCGCTTTCCTCGACGTGATGATCCCCAAGATTGCCAAGCTCAAGAAAATCCACTCCAAGGCAATGGCTTACAAGACCGAGTCCGAGCACGTGAAAGGGCTCGGCAACAAGCGCAAGAAGCAATGGAGCAAGAGCAAATACCTCCACAAGTACAACGTCAACCACCTCAAGGCGGTGATGCAAGCCGTGTAGCACAAGCCCTCGAACGTGAAGCTCAAGCACTCAAAGCTCAACGCACACTCAACGAGGCCACTAGATCCGTCGAAGAGCGCAAGCGCCAAGTCCATGAACAAGAAGAAGCACTTTGTCAAGAACGACAAGAAGAAGCCGCTCGACTTGAAGAGCAACAAGAAAGGAGAAACTAAGCGCACATGCCTCGTCCTCCTCCACAACAAGAGCGACATTGATAACCCACAAGTGTAGGGGATCGCAACAGCTTTCGAGGGTAAAGTATTCAACCCAAATTTATTGATTCGACACAAGGGGAGCCAAAGAATATTCTTGAGTATTAGCAGTTGAGTTGTCAATTCAACCACACCTGGATAACTTAGTATCTGCAGCAAAGTATTTAGTAGCAAAAGTGGTATGATAATAATAGTAATGGTAGCAAAAGTAAAGATAAATGTTTTGGGTTTTTGTAGTAGTTGTAACAGTAGCAACGGAAAAGTAAATAAGCGAAGAACAATATATGAAAAGCTCGTAGGCAATGGATCAGTGATGGATAATTATGCTGGATGTGATTCCTCATACAATAGTTATAACATAGGTGTTACTATCTACAAAGCTCGACTTATCGAAAAAGGTTTTTGACAAGTTCAAGGTGTTGACTATGATGAGTTTTTTATCACTCATATCGATGCTTGAAGTCTGTCCGAATCATGTTAGCAATTGCCGCATTTTATGAAATCTGGCAAATGGATAACAAAACTGCATTCCTTAATGGATTTATTAAAGAAGAGTTGTATATGATGCAACAAGAAGGTTTTGTCAATCCTAAAGGTGTTAACAAATTATGCAAGCTCCAGCAATCCATCTATGGACTGGTGCAAGCATCTCGGAGTTGGAATATACGCTTTGATAAGGTGATCAAGGCATATGGTTTTATACAGACTTGCGGAGAAGCCTGTATTTACAAGAAAGTGAGTGGGAGCACTACACCATTTCTGATAAGTATATGTGAATGACATATTGTTGATCGGAAATAATGTAGAATTTTTCTGGAAAGCATAAAGGAGTATTTGAAAGGAGTTTTTTGAAAGAAAGACCTCGGTGAAGCTACTTACATATTGGGCATCAAGATCTATAGAGATAGATCAAGAGGCTTGATAATTTTTTTGAATGAGTACATGCCTTGACAAGTTTTTCAAGTAGTTCAAAATGGAAGAGTCAAAGGAGTTCTTACCTGTGTTACAAGGTGTGAAGTTGAGTAAAGACTCAAAACCCGACCATGACAGAAAATAGAAAGAGAATGAAAAGTCATTCCCTATGCCTCAGTCATAGGTCCTATAAAGTATGCTATGTTGTGTACCAGACCTATTGTATACCTTAGCATGATTTTGGCAAGGGAGTACCATAGTGATCTAGGAGTAGATCACTGGACAACGGTCAAAATTATCCTTAGAGGACTAATGAAATATATCTCGGTTATGGATGTGATAAAAGAGTTCATCGTAAAGAGTTACGTCGATGCAAGCTTTGACACTAATCCAGATGACTCTGAGTCTCAATCTGGATACATATTGAAACTGGGAGCAATTAGCTAGAGTAGCTCCGTGTAGAGCATTGTAGACATAGAAATTTGCAAAATACATACGGATCTGAATGTGGCATACCCATTGACTAAACTTCTCTCACAAGCAAAACATGATCACAGTAAGTACTCTTTGGGTGTTAATCACATGGCGATGTGAGCTAGATTATTGACTCTAGTAAACCCTTTGGGTGTTGGCCACATGGCGATGTGAACTATGGGTGTTATTGGTGTTAAAGCACATGGCGATGTGAACTAGATTATTGACTCTAGTGCAGGTGGGAGACTGAAGGAAATATGCCCTAGAGGCAATAATAAAGTGTTATGTATATTTCCTTATATCATGATAAATGTTTATTATTCATGCTAGAATTGTATTAACCGGAAACTTAGTACATGTGTGAATACATAGACAAACAGAGTGTCACTAGTATGCCTCTACTTGACTAGCTCGTTAATCAAAGATGGTTAAGTTTCCTAGCCATGGGAAAAGAGTTGTCATTTGATGAACAAGATCACATCATCAGAGAATGATGTGATTGACTTGACCCATCCGTTAGCTTAGCACTATGATTGTTTAGTTTATTGCTATTGCTTTCTTCACAACTTATACATGTTCCTATGACTATGAATATGCAACTCCCAAATACCGGAGGAACACTTAGTGTGCTATCAAATGTCACAACATAACTAGGTGACTATAAAGATGCTCTACAGGTGTCTATGATGGTGTTTGTTGAGTTGGCATAGATCAAGAATAGGATTTGTCACTCCGATTGTTGGAGAGGTATCTCTGGGCCCTCTCGGTAATGCACATCACTATAAGCCTTGCAAGCAATGTGACTAATGAGTTAGTTACGAGATGATGCATCACTAAACGAGTAAAGTGACTTGCCGGCAACGAGATTGAACTAGGTATTGAGATACCGACGATCGAATCTCGGGCAAGTAACATACCGATGACAAAGGGAACAACGTGTGTTGTTATACGGTTTGACTGATAAAGATCTTCGTAGGATATGTAGGAACCAATATGAGCATCCAGGTTCCGCTATTGGTTATTGACCGGAAATGAGTCTCAGTCATGTCTACATAGTTCTTGAACCTGTAGGGTCCGCACGCTTAACATTCGATGACGATCGGTATTATGATTTTATGTGTTTTGATGTACCGAAGGTTGTTCGGAGTCCCGGATGTGATCACGGACATGACGAGGAGTCTCGAAATGGTCGAGACATAAAGATCGATATATTGGAAGGCTATGTTTGGACATCAGAATGGTTCCGGGTGAGTTCGGGCATTTACCGGAGTACCGGGGGGTTACCGGAACCCCCTGGGGAGTCAATGGGCTTTATTGGGCCATAGTGGGAGAGAGGAGGATGCGGCGAGGTGGAGGGCGCCCCCCAAGCCCAAACTGAATTGGGTGGGGGCCCGGCCCCCCTTTCCTTCCCTCTCTCTCCCTCTTCCTTCTTGTCCTACTCCAACAAGGGAAGGGGGGAACCTACTCCTACTAGGAGTAGGACTCCCCCCCTTTGGGCGCGCCATGAGAGGGCCGGCCCTCCCCTCCTCCCCTCCTTTTTATATGGGGGAGGGGGCACCCCATAGACACACAAGTTGATTGTTTAGTCGTGTACGGTGCCCCCCTCCACAGATTGCCACCTCGGTCATATCGTTGGTGTGCTTAGGCGAAGCCCTGCGCCGGTAGCTTCATCATCACCGTCACCACGCCATCGTGCTGACGAAACTCTCCCTCGACCTCAGCTGGATCTAGAGTTCATGGGACGTCACCGAGCTGAAAGTGTGTAGATCGCGGAGGTGCCATACCTTCAGTGCTAGGATCGGTCGGACCGTGAAGACGTACAACTACATCAACCGCGTTGTCATAACGCTTTCGCTTTCTGTCTACGAGGGTACATGGACAACACTCTCCCCTCTCGTTGCTATGCATCACCTAGATGGATCTTGCGTGTGCGTAGGAAAATTTTGAAATTACTGCGTTCCCCAACACGCATCATATGGTGTTTTCCCCTCTCTATCTTGTTGTGATGAATTGTGTTTCCCTTTGAGATTTTGTTTTATCGGATTGAATACTTTTATGGATTTGAGAACATTTTATGTATTTCTTGCTATGAATACCCGTGGTGACAATGGGGTATCGTATTGATCCACTTGATATATGTTTTGGCACTCAACTCGCGGATTCCCAAGGTGACATTGGGGTAATCTATGCATAGGGGTTGATGCACGTTCTTGTCTTTGTTTCTCAGGTAGAAATCTTGGGGCACTCTTTGAGGTTCTTTGTATTAGATTGAGTATTATGAATGTGAAATTATTTGGTGTTATTTTAGTACGGTCTCTTGGATAGATCAACCAGAAAGAATAGCTTCGAGGTGGTTTCGTACCCTACAAACAATTTCTTCTTATGTTCTCCGCTAGATAGGAACTTTGGAGTGATTCTTCATCGCACTTTGAGGGATGGTTATATGATCCAATTATATTAGCATTGTTGAGAGATTGCACTAGCGAAAGTACGGACCCTAGGCCTTGTTTTCAAGCATTGCAATACTGTTTGTGCTCACTTTTGTTACATGCTACCTTGCTTTTTTTTATTGTCACTATCACAAAAATCAATATAATCTCATTACTACACTTGTATCACCATCTCTTCGCCGAACTAGTGCACCTATACAATTTAACCATTGTATTTGGTGTGTTGGGTGCACAAGATACTTTTTATTATTTGGTTGCAGGGTTGTTTGAGAGAGACCTTGTTCATCCTATGCCTCCCACGGATTGATAAACCTTAGGTCAGCCACGTGAGGGAAATTTGCTACTGTCCTACAAAACTCTACGCTTGAAGGCCCGACACGAGTCTACAAGAACAAGTTGTGTAGTAGACATCAACAACTAATTTCTATTGACAACTTATTTCCCTTCAAGCAAACATGTCCGGCGCTTGGTAGACAACACCTACTACTGCCCGGGGCTGAACTAAACCGCGAGGAGATAATTCATTATGTTTCATCGCTTGAGGATCTTGATACTGTCAAGACAGGTTATTTTCTTGGACTTCGAAATATTAGTACTCAAAACATGCTACCACTAGTGTGCGTATTGAACTACGGCCACATCTACTTAGGAAAGATGGTAAGATTTTTACTATTTGTCCTCAATGCATCTTTTGCATACATTATTTTTAAGCTAAACTTCATTTCTAAGTATGTTACTACGATGTTCTTCAACAGGGACTCCCGATGAATGTTGTGCCTTGTTGGATCGAGCCTAAAGGTCGCATGACAATGGTTAGCTTACGGCCAAGATATCCTACATTGAACATGAGTGCATTCCTCATTTCTTGAAGCAAGCAAGTCTTAATAGTCAAAGACTGGAGCAAAATTGCGAAGGATCGCTGCAGAGAAGTACTAGGGGCAGCAATCAGAAGCACAACCCACAATTAGGAGACATGTTCATCTGCATGCTCCAATATGATGAAGCAGGAGTGCTACACATGTTTTATGATATTTTACCTGAGAGAGAGAGAGTAGCAGGAGTGATTAGCTAGCTTGAATGAGTTTGAAGATGATGATGTGCTACACTATGACTATGATGATTAAACAGCTAGTGTTGGTGGTAATGACTATGATGATTATTATTAGCTAGTGTTGTTGGTGATTAGATAGCTACACTATGAATATGATGATTAAATAGTTTTGATGGTAATGACTATGATGATTATTAGCTAGTGTTGTTGGTGATGATATGATGCAAGAGTTTTTATATTAATATGATGATGATGTTGATCATGATTATCATGATCATTTGTTATTATGATCATGATTAGTTAATATAACATTGTGAAGGAAATATGCCCTAGAGGAAATAATAAAGTTAGTATTTATTTCCTTATTTCATGATAAATGTTTATTATTCAAGCTAGAATTGTATTAACCGGAAACTTAGTACATGTGTGAATACATAGATAAACAGAGTGTCACTAGTATGCCTCTACTTGACTAGCTCGTTGAATCAAAGATGGTTAAGTTTCCTAGCCATAGACATGAGTTGTCATTTGATTAACAGGATCACATCATTAGAGAATGATGTGATTGACTTGACCCATTCTGTTAGCTTAGCACTTAATTGTTTAGTATATTGCTATTGCTTTCTTCATGACTTATACATGTTACCATAACTATGAGATTATGCAACTCCCGAATACCAGAGGAACACTTTATGTGCTACCAAATGTCACAACGTAACTGGGTGATTATAAAGGTGCTCTACAGGTGTCTCCGATGGTACTTTTTGAGTTGGCATAGATCAAGATTAGGATTTGTCACTCCAATTATCGGAGAGGTATCTCTGGGCCCTCTCGGTAATGCACATCACTATAAGCCTTGCAAGCAATGTGACTAATGAGTTAGTTGCGGGATGATGCATTAAAGAACGAGTAAAGAGACTTGCCGGTAACGAGATTGAACTAGGTATTGAAATACCGACAATCGAATCTCAGGCAAGTAACATACCGATGACAAAGGGAACAACGTATGTTGTTATGCGGTTTGACCGATAAAGATCTTCGTAGAATATGTAGGAACCAATATGAGCATCCAGGTTCCGCTATTGGTTATTGACTGGAGATGAGTCTCGGGCATGTCTACATAGTTCTCGAACCCGTAGGGTCCGCATGTTTAACGTTCGGTATTATGAGTTTATGTGTTTTGATGTACTGAAGGTAGTTTGGAGTCCCGGATATGATCACGGACATGACGAGGAGTCTCGAAATGGTCGAGACATAAAGATCGATATATTGGATGACTATATTTGCACATCGGAATGGTTCCGGGTGAGATCGGGCATATACCGGAGCACCAGGGGGTTATCGGAACCCTCCGGGAGGTATATGAGCGTTATTTGACCATAGTGGGAGAGAGGAGAAGGGAGCAAAGGAGGGGTCACCCCCCAAGCCCAATCCAAATTGGGAAGGGGGCCGGCCCCCTCTTTCCTTCCTCCTTCCTCCTTCCTCCTCCTTCCTTCGCTTCTAATCCAACTAGGGAAGGGGGGATCCTACTCCCGGTGGGAGTAGGACTCCCCTTGGGGCACGCCTAGGAGGCCGGCGACCTCTCCCTCCTCCACTCCTTTATATACAGGGGAGGGGGCACCCCATAGACACACAAGTTGACCATTGATCTTTTGGCCGTGTGCGGTGCCCCCCTCCACCATAATCCACCTCGGTCATATCGTCATAGTGCTTAGGCGAAGCCCTGCACCGGTAGCTTCATCATGACCATCATCATGCCGTCGTGCTGATGAAGCTCTCCCTCGAAGCTCTACTGGATCGTGAGTTTGTGGGATGTCACTGAGCTGAATGTGTGCAGATCACGGAGGTGCCGTACATTCGGTACTAGGATCGGTCGATCGTGAAGGCATACGACTACATCAACCGTGTTGTCATAACACTTCCGCTTACGGTCTACGAGGGTACGTGGAAAACACTCTCCCCTCGCATTGATATGCATCACCATGATCTTGCGTGTGCGTAGGATTTTTTTTGAAATTACTACTTTCCCCAACAGTGGCATCCGAGCCAAGTTTATGCGTAGATGTTATGTGCACGAGTAGAACACAAGTGAGTTGTGGGCGACAATAGTCATACTGCTTACCAGCATGTCATATACTTTGATTCGGACCGACATTGTTGGATGAAGCGGCCCGGACCGACATTATGCGGACGCTTATGCGAGACTGGTTCTACTGACGTGCTTCGCACACAGGTGGCTGGCGGGTGTCAGTTTCTCCAAGTTTAGTTGAATCGAGTGTGGCTACTGAGGAAGTCCTGGACTAAGGGGTCCTCGGACAGCCGGACTATATACTTTGGCTGGACTGTTGGACTATGAAGATACGAGATAGAAGACTTTGTCCCGTGTCCGGATGGGACTCTCCTTGGCGTGGAAGGAAAGCTTGGTGATTCGGATATGTAGATTCCTTTCTCTGTAACCGACTTTGTACAACCCTAGCCCCCCCGGTGTCTATATGAACCGGAGGGTTTAGACTTCTAGGATTTAGCCATTATGATCTCGTGGTAGATCAACTCTTGTAATACTCATATTCATCAAGACCAATCAAGAAGGAAGTAGGGTATTACCTCCATAGAGAGGAGCCGAACCTAGGTAAACATTGTGTCCCCTGCCTCCTGTTACCATTAGCCTTAGACACACAGTTCGGGACCCCCTACCCGAGATCCGCCGGTTTTTACACCGACATTGGTGCTTTCATTGAGAGTTCCGCTATGTCGTTGAAGATAGGCTGGATGGCCCCATCAATTTTCTACAACAATGCAGTCCAGGGGGAGACCTTCCTCCCCGGACAGATCTTCATATTTGGCGGCTTCGCACTGCGGGCCAACTTGCTTGGCCATCTAGAGAAAATCGATAGCTACGCCCCTAGCCATCAGGTCAGATTTGGAAGCCTGAATTTTGTGGCCGATATCCATGGAGACTTGATCTTTGCCGGATTCGAGCCCATGACAGCTTGTCCTCGGCCACCATGATGAACATGACCTAGATCTGTCATCTGGCCGCACACAGGAGATAGCGTCTATGACCGCCCTGGCGTTAGAGCTGGAGCGGACTGCGTCGTCTGAAGACGGGAAGCTCAACCCCGCCGCGGAGGCTGCAGACTCAGCGGAAATAGAGCTGCACACAGACCCAACATCAGGTTGGGCTTGTGTTACTGGAACCTCGGACTCCTCTCCGGCCATGGGCTCCAGACCGCGTGCATCCGCATCCATCGAACCTGAGTGGGCGCCGGTCTTTGAGTTCAGCTCCGTGCACATTTTCCAGCACTCGCCTTTTGGCGACGTGTTAAGCTCATTAAAATCCCTCTCCTTGTCAGGGGACTCTCGGCCGAACTATCTTCGGTTCGAATGGGAAGTGGATGATGAAGAAATTCGTTCCCCACCCACCACCCACTTTGTAGCCCCTATCGATGACTTAACCGACATGCTTGATTACGACTCTGAAGACATCAACGGTATGGACGACGATGCCGGAGAGGAGCAAGAACCACTGCCTACAGGGCGTTGGACAGCCACCTCCTTTTATGACATATACATGGTGGATACACCCAAAGAAAATAACAGCGACGATGAAAATCTAGTCGAGGATAAACCTCCTGAGATACAGCCGAAGCATCGACCTCAGCCGTGCCGCTCTAAGCCACGCCGTAGTAAAAACAGCAATACCATCACAGAAGAGGATAACACTCCGGACGGTGCCAAAAACAATGAAGACCCCGTTGAGCCGACCTCCGAACAGGAGGAACGGGATGATGGGCGAGCCAGCCCTGGCGAACAGGCCATGAACGAAGACTGGGAGGATAGCAACTATCTTCCGCTCTCCGAGGACGAGGTTAGCCTCGGTGACGAAGATTTCATCGTGCCTGAAGAGCCCGCCGAACAGGAACGCTTTAAGCGTCAGCTAATTGCCACTGCAAGAAGCCTAAAAAAGAAGCAGCAGCAGCTTCAAGCTGATCAAGATCTACTCAATGAAAGATGGACTGATGTCCTGGCAGCCAAGGAATATGGCCTCGAGCGCCCAACCAAAATCTACCCGAAGCGCAAACTGTTGCCATAGTTTGATGACGAGGTGCTAGAGCCCGTCCTACCAAGGTACAGTACGGCGGACCGACCATCACGTGGCCGGGACAAAGCGGCACCTCAAGCCGAATACCACCCCGCACTACCTTGCCGAACTAACAGAAATACAACAGCTCGGGGACATACACATCACCTACGACGCGATTTGGAAAAGAGAGCAGGCCAGACAAGATCAATCTATGGATCACAGGGGCGTGCCTTGACGCACAATGATGGCCATCTGGCTGAGCGTGACAAACATAACCACGTCCGGGCCGAAAACCACAGACGAGCCCCATCCGAGCTACATCACGACTTGGCCCAATATAGAGGCGCGGTACACCCCCTTTGCTTCGCTCACGAAGTAATGGGACATGATTTCCCAGAAGGGTTTAATCCCGTAAACATCGAATCATACGATGGCACAACAGACCTCGCGGTGTGGATTGAGGATTTTCTTGTCCACATTCATATGGCCCGCGGCGATGATCTTCACGCCATCAAATACCTCCCACTCAAACTCAAGGGACCAGCTAGATACTGGTTCAACAGTCTGCCCGAAAACTCCATTAGCAGCTGGGAGGACTTCGAGGGCGCCTTCCTCGATAACTTCCAAGGCACATACGTCCGACCTCCGGATGTGGATGACCTAAGTCATATAATCCAACAGCCCGGAGAGTCCGCCAGGAATGCTGGACTCGGTTCCTAACTAAAAAGAACCAGATCGTCGACTGTCCAGATGCCGAAGCCCTAGCGGCCTTTAAGCACAGCATCTGCGATGAATGGCTGGCAGACACCTCGGCCAGGAAAATCCGAAGTCCATGTCAGCCCTTATGGCACTCATGACCCGCTTCTGTGCGGGCGAAGACAGCTGGCTAGCCCGTAGCAACAAACAATACAAGCGAACCTGGCACTTCTAAAGCCAGAAACAGCAACGGCAAGCCCCAACACAATAGACACAAGCGTCGAAACAACGGTGATAGTACTGAAGACACGGCGGTCAATGCCAGATTCAGTGGCTCCAAGTCCGGTCAGCGGAAGAAACCATTTAAGAGAAACAATCCGGGCCCGTCCTGTCTAGACCGCATACTCGATCGACCATGCCAAATCCATGGCACTCCTGATAAACTAGCCAATCATACAAACAGAGAATGTTGGGTTTTCAAACAGGCCGGCAAGTTAAATGCCGAGAATGAGGAGAAAGGGTCGCAAAGCGATGACGATGACGAGCAACTGCGACCACTGAACATAGGGGGACAGAAGAAATCCCCCCCCCCAAGTTAAAACGATGAACATGATATACGCCACCCATATCCCCAAGAAGGAGAGCAAGCGTGCACTCAGGGACGTCTACGCGATGGAGCCAGTCGCCCCAAAGTTCAACCCATGGTCCTCCTATCGGAACACCTTCGATCGAAGGGACCATCCAACCAGTATCTGTCATGGTGGTTCAGCCGCACTGGTCCTTGACCCAATTATCGACGGATTCCATCTCACGCGAGTCCTCATGGATGGTGGCAGCAGCCTGAACCTGCTCTATCAGGATACAGTGCGCAAAATGGGTATTGATCCTCAAGGATCACGCCCACAAAAACCACCTTCAAAGGTGTCATACCAGGTGTAGAGGCCTGTTGTACGGGCTCAATCACACTGGAAGTGGTTTTTGGATCCCCGGATAATTTCTGAAGCAAAGCGTTAATCTTCAATATCGTCCCTTTTCGCAGTGGTTATCATGCACTGCTCGGGCGAACCACATTTGTCAAATTCAATGCGGTGCCGCACTACGCCTACCTCAAGCTCAAGATGCCCGGACCACACGGTGTAATAACGGTCAACAGAAATACAGAGTGCTCCCTCTGTACCGAGGAGCACACAGCGGCCCTTGCAGCAGAAGTATAGAGTAGACTTTTTAGGCAGAACCTCAATTCGGCAGTAAAGCCCCCGGACACCGTCAAGCGAGTCTGAACTACTCTGCGGCAGGATGGTCCAGCTCGTCCAGAGCTTGACTAGCAATCCGGCCTCCGTCCCAGTCCCGATCAAGCAGTTACATTGGTGCCGCGCGTACATAACTACGCACTTAAAATACCATGGGCATGGACAGAGGCGCAGCTAGACCGCGGTCCACAATGCGGCTCAACCGCCCCTGGATCCGCATACCTCCATTTTTTCTCTTTTTTTCAGGTCTTTCTCTTCTTGAGGCTTTTCTGATAACCTGATCATCGGACCCATCACAGGACGGATACACCAATGAGGCAAGGAGCTTTGACGTACAAGGGAATACCCAGGTGTTCTCTGATGTCTACTACACAACCTTCTTCTTATAGATGTTGTTGGGCCTGCAAGTGCACAGGTTTGTAGGACAGTAGCAAATTTCCCTCAAGTGGATGACCTAAGGTTTATCAATCCATAGGAGGCGTAGGATGAAGATGGTCTCTCTCAAACAACCCTGCAACCAAATAACAAAGAGTCTCTTGTGTCCCCAACACACCCAATACAATGGCAAATTGTATAGGTGCACTAGTTCGGCGAAGAGATGGTGATACAAGTGCAATATGGATAGTAGATAAAGGTATTTGTAATCTGAAATAATAAAAACAGCAAGGTAACTAATAATAAAAGTGAGCGTAAACGGTATTGCAATGATAGGAAACAAGGCCTAGGGTTCATACTTTCACTAGTGCAAGTTCTCTCAACAATAATAACATAGATAGATCATATAACAATCCCTCAACATGCAACAAAGAGTCACTCCAAAGCCACTAATAGCGGGGAACAAACATAGAGATTATGGTAGGGTACGAAACCACCTCAAAGTTATTCTTTCGGATCAATCTATAAAAGAGTTCGTACTAGAATAACACCTTAAGACACAAATCAACCAAAACCCTAATGTCACCTAGATACTCCATTGTCACCTCAAGTATCCGTGGGCATGATTATACGATATGCATCACACAATCTCAGATTCATCCAACCAACACAAAGTACTTCAAAGAGCGCCCCAAAGTTTCTACCGGGGAGTCAAGAACGTGTGCCAACCCCTATGCATAGGTTCATGGGCGGAACCCGTTAGTTGGTCACCAAAACATACATCAAGAGGCACGTGATATCCCATTGTCACCACAGATAAACACGGCAAGACATACATCAAGTGTTCTCATAAAAGACTCAATCCGATAAGATAACTTCAAAGGGGAAACTCAATTCATCACAAGAGAGTAGAGGGGGAGAAACATCATAAGATCCAACTACAATAGCAAAGCTCGGGATACATCAAGATCGTGCCATAGAGGGAACACAAGAGAGAACACGAGAGAGAGAGAGAGATCAAACACATAGCTACCGGTACATACCTGAACTACTCCCTCCTTGTCATGGAGAGAGCCGGGATGATGAAGATGGCCACCGGTGATGGATTCCCCCTCCGGCAGGGTGCCGGAACGGGCTCCCGAGAGGTTTTTGGTGGCTACAGAGGCTTGCGGCAGCGGAACTCCCGATCTATCTTGATTTTTGATGTTTTTAGGGTACGTAGGGATATATAGGCGAAAGAAGTCGGTCGGGAGGTGCTCGAGGGGCCCACGAGATAGGGGGCGCTCCCTACAGGGGGGGGGCTCCTATCTCGTGGAGTCCTCGAGGATCTTCTAACTTGATCTCCAAGTCTCAAGGATCATATTCTTCCCAAAAATAACGCTGCCGAAGGTTTCATTCCGTTTGGACTCCGTTTGATATTCCTTTTCCTCGAAATACTGAAACAGGCAATAAAACAACAATATGGGCTGGGCCTCCGGTTAGTAGGTTAGTCCCAAAAATGATATAAATGTGTAAAATAAAGCCCATAAACATCCAAAAGGGGTAATATAATAGCATGGAACAATCAAAAATTATAGATACGTTGGAGACGCATCAAGCATCCCCAAGCTTAATTCCTGCTCGTCCTCGAGTAGGTAAATGATAAAAATAGAATTTTTGATGTGGAATGCTACCTAGCATAATTCCCAATGTAATTTTCTTTATTGTGGCATGAATGTTCAGATCCAAATGAATACAAAATAAAAGTTCATATTGACATAAGAAATAGTAATACTTCAAGCATACTAATCAAAGTAATCATGTCTTCTCAAAATAACATGGCTAAAGAAAGTTATCCCTACAAAATCATATAGTCTGGTGGTTGCTCTATCTTCATCACACAAAGTATTTAATCATGCACAACCCCGATGACAAGCCAAGCAATTGTTTCGTACTTTAATAATCTCAAACTCTTTCAACTTTCATGCAATACATGAGCGTGAGCCATGGACATAGCACTATATGTGGAATAGAATGGTGGTTGTGGAGAAGACAAAAAGGAGAAGATAGTCTCACATCAACTAGGCGTATCAACGGACTATGGAGATGCCCATTAATAGATATCAATGTGAGTGAGTAGGGATTGCCATGCAACGGATGCACTAGAGCTATAAATATACGAAAGCTCAACAAAAGAAACTAACTGGGGTGCATCCAACTTACTTGCTCACGAAGACCTAGGGCACTTTTGAGGAAGCCCATCATTGGAATATATAAGCCAAGTTCTATAATGAAAAATTCCCACTAGTATATGAAAGTGACAACATATGAGACTCTCTAACATGAAGATCATGGTGCTATTTTGAAGCACAAGTGTGGAAAAAGAGATAGTAGCATTGGCCTTTCTCTCTTTTTCTCTCATTTTTTTTTCTTTTCTTCTTCTTTTTTTCCTTTGCTTTGGCCTTCTCTTTTTTTTCTTTTTTCTTTTTGGCCTTTCTCCTTTTTTTTTCTTTTTTTCTTTTTGTAAAGTCTGAAGTCTCATCCCGACTTGTGGGGGAATCATAGTCTTCATCATCCTTTCCTCACTAGGACAATGCTCTAATAATGAACATCATCACACTTTTATGGATTTACAACTCAAAGCTAGAACAAGATATGACTCTATATGAATGCCTCCGGCGGTGTACCGGGATATGCTATGAATCAAGAGCGACATGTATGAAAATTATGAAGGTGGCCTTGCCACAAATACAATGTCAACTACATGATCATGCAAAAAGCAATATGACAAAAGTAATGCGTGTCATATGAACGGAACGGTGGAAAATTGCATGGCAATATATCTCGGAATGGCTATGGAAATGCCATGATAGGTAGGTATGGTGGCTGTTTTGAGGAAGGTAAATGGTGGGTATATGGTACCGGCGAAAGTTGCACGGTACAAGAGAGGCTAGCAATGGTGGAAGGGTGACGGAGTGCGTATAATCCATGGACTCAACATTAATCAAAAGAACTCATATACTTGTTGCAAAAATTTTGAAGTCATCAAAAACCAAA
The DNA here is from genome assembly GCF_018294505.1 of Triticum aestivum. Taxonomy (NCBI): domain Eukaryota; kingdom Viridiplantae; phylum Streptophyta; class Magnoliopsida; order Poales; family Poaceae; genus Triticum; species Triticum aestivum. The sequence goes on along the minus strand of NC_057810.1, from coordinate 177,375,534 downwards.
GCACTACGCGCATGCTCCTAGGGGGATAGATTGGTAGGAAAAGACCATCTCTCGTCCCCGACCGCCACTCATAAGGAAGACAATCAATAAATAAAATTGTGCTCCAACTTCATCACAAAGCGGTTCACCATACGTGCATGTTACGGGAATCACAAACTTCAACACAAGCATTCTTTAAATTCATAATCACCCAACTAGCATGACTTTAATATCACTACCTCCATATCTCAAAACAATTATCAAGCATCAAGTTGATCATAGCATCCAATTCACTTTCTATGATAGTTTTTATTATACCTGATACGTCTCCAATGTATCTATAATTTTTGATTGCTCCATGCTAATTTATCTACTGTTTTGTACTATATTGGGCTTTATTTTCCACTTTTATATTATTTTTGGGACTAACCTATTAACCGGAGGCCCAGCCCAGAATTGTTGTTTTTTGCCTATTTCAGTGTTTCGAGGAAACGGAATATCAAAAGAGTCCAAACGGAATGAAACCTTTGGGAACGTGATTTTCTCACCGAACGTGATCCAGGAGATTTGGACCCTACTCCAAGAAGCTTCCGAGGAGGTCACGAGGGTGGAGGGCGCCCCCCTGGGTGCGCCCCCCTACCTCGTGGGCCCCTCGGAGCTCCACCGACGTACTTCTTCCTCCTATATATACCTACGTATCCCCAATAGACCAGACACAGAGCCAAAAGCCTAATTCCACCGCCGCAACCTTCTGTATCCACGAGATCCCATCTTGGGGCCTGTTCCGGAGCTCCGCCGGAGAGGGCATCCACCACGGAGGGCTTCTACATCATCACCATAGCCCCTCCGATGAAGTGTGAGTAGTTTACTTCAGACCTTCGGGTCCATAGCTAGTAGCTAGATGGCTTCTTCTCTCTTTTTGGATCTCAATACAATGTTCTCCCCCTCTCTCGTGGAGATCTATTCGATGTAATCTTATTTTTGCGGTGTGTTTGTTGAGACCGATGAATTGTGGGTTTATGATCCAACTTATCTATGAATAATATTTGAATCTTCTCTGAATTCTTTTATGTATGGTTGAGTTATCTTTGCAAGTCTCTTCGAATTATCCGTTTGGTTTGGCCAACTAGATTGGTAGTTCTTGCAATGGGAGAAGTGCATGGCTTTGGGTTCAATCTTGCGGTGTCCTTACTCAGTGACAGAAAGAGTTGCAAGGCACGTATTCTATTGTTGCCATCAAGGATAACAAGATGGGGTATTTATCATATTGCATGAATTTATTCCTCTACATCATGTCATCTTGCTTAAGGCATTACTCTGTTTTTAACTTAATACTCTAGATGCATGCTGGATAGCGGTCGATGAGTGGAGTAATAGTAGTAGACGCAGAATCGTTTCGATCTACTTGTCTCGGACGTGATGCCTATATACATGATCATACCTAGATAACCTCATAACTATGCTCAATTCTATCAATTGCTCAACAGTAATTTGTTCACCCACCGTAGAATACTTATGCTCTTGAGAGAAGCCACTAGTAAAACCTATGGCCCCCGGGTCTATTCTCATCATATCAATCTCCATCACTTTATTTACTTGATTTGCCTTTTACTTTTTACTTTGCATCTTTATACCAAAAATACCAAAAATATTATCTCTATCAGATCTCACTCTCGTAAGTGACCGTGAAGGGATTGACAACCCCTAAGCGTTGGTTGCGAGTTGCTATCGTTTTGTGCAGGTACGAGGGACTTGCGCGTGACCTCCTACTGGATTGATACCTTGGTTCTCAAAAACTGAGGGAAATACTTACGCTACTGTGCTCCATCACCCCCTCCTCTTCGGGGAAAACCAACGCAAGCTCAAGACGTAGCAAGAAGGATTTCTGGCACTGTTGCCGGGGAGGCTTACGCAAAAGTCGACATACCAAGTACCCATCGCAATCCCTATCTCTCGCATTACATTATTTGCCATTTGCCTCTTGTTTTCCTCGCCCCCACTTCACCCTTGCCGTTTTATTTGTCCTCTCTTTCCCAATCTCCTCCTCCTTTCCCTTTTGTTTGCTTTCTTCCACCTTACCTTTTCTACCGCTATGTCTGAAATTGGGGAGATTATCGTCGATATGGACAACAATGATAATACAGAAAATCCCGAGGCTCCGGCCGATGAACCTCCTATCTTGCATACCAAAAAGTTTTGAATCGGTAGCGGTAACATCATTGGCAAAGGCATTATTCAAGATTTCTTTACTTGTGTCGGTGCTTTACCTACCATGGGCTGTTCTATTCTTCATAGAACCAGTAGTCTTGCGGATGCTATAGCTATGCTTGTGGTTGAACTTGAAAGACAATTTATGCACATGCACCCTTGCATACAGAGAATTTTCTTAGAATTCTCTAATATTGAGCACTCTTCTATTAAGCGTGCTATTACTATCTTTTTGGCTCATGAATTTAGATTTATCATAAGAGAAGCCAAAGAAATCTTTTTGCACTATAGGGTGGACGCCGGTCGTCCACCCATAGAAGCAATCCTCTATGATCAAGAGGAAATTAGACGTTTTCACTCTTCGGACTATGTCGCTTTCAATGAAAGCCTTAGAAAAAAGGTCCCTATCAATGTTTTAGTCGATTGCATTAGCGAGCTTAATAATGATTTTGCCCTTAGAAATAATGAGCTAGGATACTCTCTCGAGTATAAGCTCACGAGATTTTGCCAAAAGAATGCTTTCAGTGATGAAATAGTTGTGCACTATGAAGGGCCAAGAGAGGAACCCGTTCCTCCCGTGATTGATCTTGGGGATTTTTGTCCCGCTAAATTTAGCCCTTTTGATTATTTTTGCTTGCCTCAAAGGAAACTTGCTGCCGAACGTAGGGAATACGAGATGAGCTTTCAAGATCTATCTTATTACTACGACACAACCTAGATCTATCCTTGCTTTTATGCCTGGCTAGGGGCGTTAAACGATAGCGCTTGTTGGGAGGCAACCCAATTTTATTTTGTGTTTTTTGTTTTTGGTTCTGTTTAGGAATAAATAATACATATACCTTCTGTTTGGATGTGGTTTTATGTTTTAATTAGTGTTTGTGCCAAGTAAGACCTATAGGATAACCTACGATGATAGTTGATTTGATTCTGCTGAAAAACAGAAACCTTAGCGCTCACGAGATTAGCTGCCATTTTTTACTGGAGAGTGCTTTTGCGTTGATTCTTTTTTCTGCTGATTAATAAACAAATTATCCAGGACTTCCTATTTTGGTACAATTTTTAGAGTTCCAGAAGTTTGCGTTAGTTACAGATTACTACAGACTGTTCTGTTTTTGACAGATTCTGTTTTTCGTGTGTTGTTTGCTTATTTTGATGAATCTATGGTTAGTAAATTAGTTTATAAACCATAGAGAAGTTGGAATACATAAGGTTTAACACCAATATAAATAAAGAATGAGTTAATTACAGTACCTTGAAGTAGTCTTTTGTTTTCTTTCTCTAACGGAGCTCACGAGATTTCTGTTGAGTTTTGTGTTGTGAAGTTTTCAAGTTTTGGGTGAATTCTTTTGATGGATTATGGAACAAGGAGTGGCAAGAGCCTAAGCTTGGGTATGCCCATGGCACCCCCAAGATAATCCAAGGACACCAAAAAGTCAAAGCTTGGGGATGCCCCGGAAGGCATCCCCTCTTTCGTCCACTTCCATCGGTAATTTACTTGGAGCTATATTTTTTTCACCAACATGATATGTGTTTTGCTTGGAGCGTCTTGTATTATTTGTGCCTTTGCTTGTTAGTATACCACAATCATACTTGCTTTACACACCTTTTGAGAGAGCCATACATGATTTGGAATTTGTTAGAATACTCTATGTGCTTCACTTATATCTTTTTGAGGGCGATAATTTTTGCTCTAGTGCTTCACTTAGATCTTTTAGAGCACGGTGGTGGATTTGTTTTAAAGAAACTTGATCTCTCATGCTTCACCTAGATTATTTTGAGAGTCATTAATAGCATGGTAATTTGCTTAATGTTAATATACTTAGTTTTCAAAATATGTGAAACTTTCTTTTGAGTGAATTGAATACTAAGATAAATTTAATGCTTAATAATTGTTTTGAGATATGGAGGTAATAATATCAAAGTCGTGCTAGTTGAGTATTTGTGAATTTGAGAAATACTTGTGTTGAAGTTTGTAAATCCCGTAGCATGCATGTATGGGTAAAGTTGTGTAACAAATTTGAAGCATGAAGTGTACCTGGCTTGTGCATCCTTATGAGTGGCGGTCGGGGACAAGCGATGGTCTTTTCCTACCAATCTATCCCCCTAGGAGCATGTGTAGTAGGACTTTGCTTTGAGGGCTAATAAACTTTTGCAATAAGTATATGAGTTCTTTATGACTAATGTGAGTCCATGGATTATACGCACTTTTACCTTTCCGCCTTTGCTAGCCTCTTCGGTACCGTGCATTGCCCTTTCTCACATTGAGAGTTGGTGCAAACTTCGCCTGTACATCCAAACCCCGTGATATGATATGCTCTTCACACATAAACCTCCTTATATCTTCCTCAAAACAGCCACCATACCTACCTATTATGGCATTTCCATAGCCATTCCGAGATATATTGCCATGCAACTTTCCACCGTTCCGTTCATCATGACATACTTTAATTTTGTCATATTGCCATTGCATGATCTTGTAGTTGACATCGTATTTGTGGCAAAGCCACCACGCATTATTTTTCATACATGTCACTCTTGATTCATTGCACCATCCCGGTACACCGCCGGAGGCATTCATATAGAGTCATATGTTGTTCTAGTTTCGAGTTGTAATTGTTGAGTTGTAAGAAAAATAAAAGTGTGATGATCATCATTATTAGAGCATTGTCCCAAGTGAGGAAAGGATGATGGAGACTATGATTTCCCCATAAGTCGGGATGAGACTCCGGACGAAAAAAAGAGGCCAAAGAAGCCCAAATAAAAAAATGAGGCCATAAAAAAAGAGAAAAGGCCCAAAAAAATAATAATAATAAATGAGAGAAAAAGAGAGAAGGGGCAATGTTACTATCCTTTTACCACACTTGTGCTTCAAAGTAGCACCTTGTTCTTCATGTAGTGAGTCTCATATATTTGTGCTTCAAAGTAGCACATTGTTCTTCATGTAGTGAGTCTCATATATTTGTGCTTCAAAATAGCACCATGTTTTTTCATATAGTGAGTCTCATAAATTATCTTGTTCATACTAGTGGGAATTTTTCATTATAGAACTTGGCTTGTATATTCCAATGATGGGCTTCCTCAAAATGCCCTAGGTCTTCGTGAGCAAGCGAGTTGGATGCACACCCACTAGTTTTCTTTGTTGAGCATTCATAGCTCTAGTGCATCCGTTGCATGGCAATCCCAACTCCTCATGTTGACATCAATTGATGGGCATCTCCATAGCCCGTTGATTAGCCTCATCAATATGAGACTTTCTCCTTTTTTGTCTTCCCCACACAATCCCATCATCATATTCTATTCCACCTATAGTGCTATATCCATGGCTTGCGCTCATATATTGCATGAGGGTTGAAAAAGCTAAAGCGCGTTAAAAAGTATGAAACAATTGCTTGGCTTGTCATCGGGGGTATAGAAGTTGGGAACATCTTTGTGTGACGAAAATGAAGCATAGCCTAACTATATGATTTTGTAGGGATGAACTTTCTTTGGCCATGTTTTGAGATGACATAATTGCTTGATTAGTATGCTTGAAGTATTATTATTTTTATGTCAATATGAACTTTTATCTTGAATCTTTCGGATCTGAATATTCATACCATGATTAACAAGATTTACATTGAAATTATGCCAAAGTATCACTCCGCATAAAAAATTCTTCTTTTTATCATTTACCTACTCGAGGACGAGTAGGAATTAAGCTTGGGGATGTCTGATACGTCTCCAACGTATCTATAATTTTTGATTGCTCCATGCTACTTTATCTACTATTTTGGACTATATTGGGCTTTATTTTCCACTTTTATATTATTTTTGGGACTAACCTATTAACCGGAGGCCCAACCCAGAATTGCTGTTTTTGCCTATTTCAGTGTTTCGAGGAAATGGAATATCAAACAGAGTCCAAACGGAATGAAACCTTCGGGAACTTGATTTTCTCACCGAACGTGATCCAGGAGACTTGGACCCTACTCCAAGAAGCTTCCGAGGAGGTCACGAGGGTGGAGGGCGCCCCCTGGGCGCGCCCCCTACCTCGTGGGCCCCTCGGAGCTCCACCGACGTACTCCTTCCTCCTATATATACCTACGTATCCCCAATAGACCAGACACGGAGCCAAAAACCTAATTCCGCCGCCGCAACCTTCTATATCCACGAGATCCCATCTTGGGGCCTGTTCCGGAGCTCCACCGGAGATGGCATCCACCATGGAGGGCTTCTACATCATCACCATAGCCCCTTCGATGAAGTGTGAGTAGTTTACTTCAGACCTTCGGGTCCATAGCTAGTAGCTAGATGGCTTCTTCTCTCTTTTTGGATCTCAATACAATGTTCTCCCCCTCTCTCGTGGAGATCTATTCAATGTAATCTTCTTTTTGCGGTGTGTTTGTTGAGACCGATGAATTGTGGGTTTATGATCCAACTTATCTATGAATAATATTTGAATCTTCTCTGAATTCTTTTATGTATGATTGAGTTATCTTTGCAAGTCTCTTCAAATTATCCGTTTGGTTTGGCCAACTAGATTGGTAGTTCTTGCAATGGGAGAAGTGCATGGCTTTGGGTTCAATCTTGCGGTGTCCTTACTCAGTGCCAGAAAGAGTTGCAAGGCACGTATTGTATTGTTGCCATAGAGGATAACAAGATGGGGTATTTATCATATTGCATGAATTTATTCCTCTACATCATGTCATCTTGCTTAAGGCGTTACTCTGTTTTTAACTTAATACTCTAGATGCATGCTGGATAGAGGTCGATGAGTGGAGTAATAGTAGTAGATGTAGAATCGTTTCGATCTACTTGTCTCGGACGTGATGCCTATATACATGATCATACCTAGATAACCTCATAACTATGCTCAATTCTATCAATTGCTCAACAGTAATTTGTTCACCCACCGTAGAATACTTATGCTCTTGAGAGAAGCAACTAGTGAAACCTATGGCCCCCGGGTCTATTCTCATCATATCAATCTCCATCTCTTTATTTACTTGCTTTGCCTTTTACTTTTTACTTTGCATCTTTATACCAAAAATACCAAAAATATTATCTCTATCAGATCTCACTCTCGTAAGTGACCATGAAGGGATTGACAACCCCTAAGTATTGGTTGCGAGTTGCTATCATTTTGTGCAGGTACGAGGGACTTGCGCGTGACCTCCTACTGGATTGATACCTTGGTTCTCAAAAACTGAGGGAAATACTTACGCTACTGTGCTGCATCACCCCCTCCTCTTCGGGGAAAACGAATGCAAGCTCGAGACGTAGCAATACCCAACTTGGATGCTCATCATTCTAGGACCAACTTTTAAGATCGTAGAAAATACCATGATGTTCTAAAAGACTCTCAAAATAATATAAGTGAAGCATGAGAGACTAGCAATTTTTACAAAATATAACCACCGTCGTGCTCTAAAAGATATGACTGATGCACTAGAGCAAACGACAAACTACTCCGAAAGATATAAGTGAAGATCAATGAGTAGCTAAATAATTATGTAACTATGTGAAGACTCTTTAACATTAAGGAATTTTAGATCTTGGTATTCTAATCAAGCAGCAAGCAAAACAAAATAAAATGACATTGCAAGGATAGCACAACTCATGGGAAGAAGCAAAAACTTAGGCTCAACCGATACTAACCGATAGTTGTTGTAGAAGAAAGGTGGGATGCCTAACGGGGCATCCCCAAGCTTAGATGCTTGATACTTCTTGAAATATTATCTTGGGGTGCCTTGGGAATCCCCAAGCTTGAACTTTTGTGTCTCCTTAATTCCTCTCATATCATGGTTTCTCTATTTCTCAAAAGCTTCATCCACAACAAACTCAACAAGAACTCGTGAGATAGGTTAGTATAAACCAATGCAAACCTTATCATTTTCTACTGTAACAAATCACTAAAATTATTATTCCACATTGAATACTAAATGCCTCTGCATATTTAATACTCCTATCCTCAAATAGAATCATTAAACAAGCAAACATATGCAAACAATGCAACCATAACAGCAATCTGTCAAAACAGTACAGTCTGTAAAGAATGCAAGATTCATCATACTTACCTAACTCCAAAAATTATGAAATAAAATTCCCACTGCAGTAAATTTATCATACCTCATTATGAAAAAAGTTTCATCATTATATCATTCTCTGACTTTTCTAGGGAATTTTTTCAACAGCGGCAAACTTTCTGTTTTCAAACAGCAACATGTATACTAGCAAAATAAGCATGGCAAAGGCTATCCTTGACTTCTTTATTGAAACTAAAGATGCAAAACATTAATCTAAATAACAGCAAGCAAATACTAACAAGATAAAATGACGCTCCAAGCAAAACACATATCATGTGGTGAATAAAAATATAGCTCCAAGTAAAGTTACCGATGAACGAAGACGAAAGAGGGGATGCCATCCGGGGCATCCCCAAGCTTAGGCTCTTGGTTGTCATTGAATATTACCTTGGGGTGCCTTGGGCATCCCCAAACTTAGGCTCTTGCCACTCCTTATTCCATAGTCCATCGAATCTTTACCCAAAACTTGAAAACTCCACAACACAAAACTCAACAGAAAACTCGTAAGCTCCGTTAGTATAAGAAAATAAAACCACCACTTAGGTACTGTAGTGAACTCATTCTAAATTCATATTGGTGTAATATCTACTGTACTTCAACTTATCTATGGCTCATACACTCCGATACTACTCATAGATTCATCAAAATAAGCAAACAACACATAGAAAACAGAATCTGTCAAAAACAGAACAGTCTGTAGTAATCTGTATCAAACGTATACTGATGGAACTTAAAAAATCCTACCAAATTAGGAAGTCCTAAGCAATTTGTATAGCAATCCAGAGCAAAAATAATAAGGTCATAAGCACGTTTCTGTGAATTAACAAAACTAATATACTGGGCAAAAGTTTCTGATTCTCAGCAGGATCAACACAACTATCACCGTAAGCTATCCTAAAGGTCTTACTTGGCACTTTATTGAAATAAAAGCTATAAAACATGATTACTACAGTAGCATAATCATGTGGACACACAAAAACAGTAAAGGTAAATATTGGGTTGTCTCCCAACAAGCACTTTTCTTTAATGCCTTTCTAGCTAGGCATGATGATGACAAGGATGCTCACATAAAAGATAAGAATTGAAACATAACGGGAGCATCATGAAGCATATGACTAGCACATTTAAGTATAACCCACTTCCTATGCATAGGGATTTTGTGAGCAAACAACTTATGGGAACAATAATTAACTAGCATAGGAAGGTAAAACAAGCATAGCTTCAAAATTCTCAACATATAGAGAGGAAACTTGACATTATTGCAATTCCTACAAGCATATATTCCTCCCTCATAATAATTTTCAGTAGAATCATGAATGAATTAAACAATATAACCAGCACCTAAAGCATTCTTTTCATGATCTACAAGCATACAAAATGTACTACTCTCCACATAAGCAAAATTCTTCTCATGAATAGTAGTGGGAGCAAACTCAACAAAATAATTATCATGTGAGGCATAATCCAATTGAAAACTAAAATCATGATGACAAGTTTCATGGTTATCATTATTCTTAATAGCATACAAGTCATCACAATAATCATCATAGATAGCAACTTTTTTCTCATAATCAATTGGAACCTCGTCCGACATAGTGGAATCATCACTAAATAAAGTTGACACTCTTCCAAATCCACTTTCATGTTCATCACAATAAGATTCAACATCCTCCAAAATAGTGGGATCACTACTTCCTAAAGTTGACACTCTTCCAAACCCACTTTCATCAATATAATCATCATAGGCAGGAGGAATGCTATCATCATAACAACTTTGCATCTCAAAACTTGGGATGCTAAAAATATCATCTTCATTAAACATAGCATCCCCAAGCTTGGGACAGACATTAATTTCAGCAAATAAATTCTCAAATATTTCATCCTCATCAAACATAGCTTCCCCAAGCTTGGGCTCTTTCATATCATAAGCATAATCACACTCATCATTAAAAATATGAATAGCACCAATAGTAAAGCAATTATCATCATCACAATGAGTAGTAGGAGCAACATCATTTGGGAGGGATGCCTTTCTACCTTTGTTGCTCCTTCTTTTCTTTTTCTTCTTCACATTATTTGTGGGTTCAACCTTCCTCTTTGAGCTCCTTATTGATGAGATTGGTTGAATAGAAAGCTCCTCCTCGTTACCTGAATCATCATAAGAAATAATAGGAGAAGATTGGGAGGTCTCTTCCCTTTCATTAGTATTCTCATCATCTTCTATTTGCTTTCTTTTCTTTATGTAATTGGCAATATAAGGATTTTCAATGCAATTCTCCACACAAAACACATAAATATCCTCTAGATCAAAATCAAGAAATCTATCAAGATTAAATTTTGGAATACCCTCAGTTATACGTTTCATTTCTTCATACCCCAAAAGAAGACTAAGCTCTTTATGATGCCCAAGGGAAATCAAGCTATCACAATTTTTGGACACGATTCAATCATAAAACAATTTGCATTGGAGATTTAAATGACCACATTCATTGCAAAGTTCACAAGGAGCGCGAAAAATATTGAATCTTCTAGCACACTCATCAAGACTTTCTTGCAAACCTTTAGTTTTTAAGTACTTATGGCTCTTGCAATATCTATTTTCTCTATTTGGTGTGTCCATGCAAATCCAATCTACTCCACAAAAATCAACATGCTTATAGGAGACATTTTCATCATAACTAGTGCAATCATCATTAGTACTATGGAGATTCAAGGAGTTTATACTAACAACATTGCAATCATGCTCATCATTCACAGATTTAGTATCAAACATTTTAATGCACTCTTTTTCTAGCACTTGAGCACAATTTTCCTTTCCATCATTCTCACGAAAGATATTAAAAAGATGAAGCGTATGAGACAAGCTTAACTCCATTTTTTGTAGTTTTCTTTTATAAACTAAACTAGTGATAAAACAAGAAACAAAAAGATTCAATTGCAAGATCTAAAGATATACCTTCAAGCAATCACCTCCCCGGCAACGGCGCCAGGAAAGAGCTTGATGTCTACTACACAACCTTCTTCTTGTAGACGTTGTTGGGCCTGCAAGTGCACAGGTTTGTAGGACAGTAGCAAATTTCCCTCAAGTGGATGACCTAAGGTTTATCAATCCGTAGGAGGCGTAGGATGAAGATGGTCTCTCTCTCAAACAACCCTGCAACCAAATAACAAAGAGTCTCTTATGTCCCCAACACACCCAATACAATGGCAAATTGTATAGGTGCACTAGTTCGGTGAAGAGATGGTGATACAAGTGCAAGATGGATAGTAGATAAAGGTATTTGTAATCTGACATAATAAAAACAGCAAGTTAACTAATAATAAAAGTGAGCGTAAACGGTATTGCAATGATAGGAAACAAGGCCTAGGGTTCATACTTTTAGTAGTGCAAGTTCTCTCAACAATAATAACATAGATAGATCATATAACAATCCCTCAACATGCAACAAAGAGTCACTCCAAAGCCACTAATAGCGGGGAACAAACGTAGAGATTATGGTAGGGTACGAAACCACCTCAAAGTTATTCTTTCGGATCAATCTATAAAAGAGTTCGTACTAGAATAACACCTTAAGACACATATCAACCAAAACCCTAATGTCACCTAGATACTCCATTGTCACCTCAAGATCCGTGGGCATGATTATACGATATGCATCACACAATCTCAGATTCATCCAACAATCACAAAGTACTTCAAAGAGCGCCCCAAAGTTTGTAACGGGGAGTCAAGAACGTGTGCCAACCCCTATGCATAGGTTCATGGGTGGAACCCGTAAGTTGGTCACCAAAACATACATCAAGAGGCACGTGATATCCCATTGTCACCACAGATAAACACGGCAAGACATACATCAAGTGTTCTCATAAAAGACTCAATCCGATAAGATAACTTCAAAGGGGAAACTCAATTCATCACAAGAGAGTAGAGGGGGAGAAACATCATAAGATCCAACTACAATAGCAAAGCTCGGGATACATCAAGATCGTGCCATAGAGGGAACATGAGAGAGAACACGAGAGAGAGAGAGAGATCAAACACATAGCTACTGGTACATACCCTCAGCCCCGAGGGTGAACTACTCCCTCCTCGTCATGGAGAGCACCGGGATGATGAAGATGGCCACCGGTGATGGATTCCCCCTCCGGCAGGGTGCCGGAACGGGCTCCCGAGAGGTATTTGGTGTCTACAGAGGCTTGCGGCGGCAGAACTCCCGATCTGTCTTGATTTTTGATGTTTTTAGGGTACGTAGGGATATATAGGTGAAAGAAGTCGGTCGGGAGGTGCTCAAGGGGCCCACGAGACAGGGGGGCGCACCCTACAGGGGGGCGCGCCCTCCTATCTCGTGGAGTCCTCGAGGATCTTCCTGTAGGGCGCGCCCTCCTATCTCGTGGAGTCCTCGAGGATCTTCTGACTTGATCTCCAAGTCTCCAGGATCATATTCTTCCCAAAAATAACGCTGCCGAAGGTTTCATTCCGTTTGGACTCCGTTTGATATTCCTTTTCCTCGAAATACTGAAACAGGCAATAAAACAGAAATATGGGCTGGGCCTCCGGTTAGTAGGTTAGTCCCAAAAATGATATAAATGTGTAAAATAAAGCCCATAAACATCCAAAAGGGGTAATATAATAGCATGGAACAATCAAAAATTATAGATACATTGGAGACGTATCAGTCTCTGCTAACGATTGCTATACCTGTTTTACATACCCGCACGCAACTCGCTCTTGGTCATGGCATGTTAAACAGCCTTACTTGCTTATCGCATTAGTTGTACAAGTACGCCTCGACATATTAATCAAATTATAATGGAAAATAATTTGCAGCGTCAACTTATTACTTGATTTTTTTTCCTTCTCTTTGAATTCATTATCTATTGCACCCATACATTATGGTATGTACTAATTTGCCAGGGGATTCATTACACCCCGCAATACGACAATCAAGTCCGAACACTTTTACAGTACAGTTCGGCGCCCCAAATTTATAGCATTAAATGCATCGGCTCCGAATCATGTCTTTGGTCAATAGTTGGGTTGCCCAGCTCCTGTGCTTACTACCTTATGTTCCGCTATATCGGCTAGGGTAGTAAAGGGAGAACTACTACAATTGTGTCCCGGTTCTTCTGGACGAGCACCTCAATAGAGAAAGCCAAAAACTGACTGTCATGATGCAGCGAGAGCTGGTCAGCTGTTCGAGAGGTTTTCAAATCCTTCGAGATTTTTCCGCTTTATGCGAGGAATCGGTCTTTATCCGATTAGGCGTGTATAGCGCCCCAACTTCGGTCTTTCGAATACCAGGGGCTTCGCCAAAATTTTCATTGTCAAACTCCTATGGCTAAGTGCGGGTGATAAAGCCGTATAGTCCGATTGCCTTGTCCATTGCGTTAAACACCTCCTTTAAGGACCAAAATTTGGAGTAAAGAGTGTTTATATTTATCCTGAACACCCCCAATACTATCTACGTGGGGGCATAAGCCGACGACTGTCCAACTCTCAGATTTTCATAAAAGGCCACACAGGAGGTAATTTTTTAAAAGTAACAAGCATTATATTACATAACAAACTTGTTTCATATTATAGGATAGGATAACATGAATGTTTTCATGGAAATATAACATCCTTCGCACATTGCTCCGCCGCAAGGCGGGATCCCTCCAGGACACTATCGAAATATAGCTCAGGTCGGCGGTCCTCCTTGCCCTTTGGCGGCCCCTCGGTCATCAGCTTCGTGGCGTCTATCTTCGCCCAGTGCATCTTGCCGTGGGCAAAGGCCATCCGCGCACCTTCAATGCAGAACGATCGCTTGATGACTTCAAGCCGCGGGCAGGCACTGACAAGCCACTTCACGAGTCCGAAGTAGCTCCTGGGCATGGGCTCGGCAGGACATAGCCGGACTATTAAGTCCTTCATGGCCAGTTCGGCCGCCTTATGCAGCTCGACTAGCTGTTTCAGCTGGTCGCTAAAGGGCACCGGAAGTTCTGGTCCAAGGTATTGACACCAGAACAACTTCTCCATAGAGCTCCCTTCTTTGGCTCGGTAAAATTGCGCAGCATCTGATATGCTGCGCGACAGATCCGTAAATGCCCCTGGAGAGCTCCAAATCCGGGTAAGTAACAGGAATGTTTCCTTCACATATCTGCTTTGCATAATGAAAGCCTTACTCGCTGTAATTTTCTTGGCCGCCTGGATCTCCTGGAGGGCGCCCTGTGCTTCGGCTCGGGCGTCTAGTGCGCTCTGGCGGGCCTTGGCAAGTTCAGAGTCTTGAGTCTTAAAATCGCGCTCCAAGGACTCGTACTTCTTGACGGTGTCCTTGAGCTCTTGATGGACCTCGCTGACCCGGGCCTCCTGCTTCTCGCACGCGGCGCGTTCCTTGGGCGCTTTGTCCTCGGCCTCGGCCAACGCCTTCTTGAGGGCCTCCACCTCGGTCGTGGCCCCTAATAAAGTTCATGACACTTTAGTCAACACGAACCATTCATCCTTCCCAAATATACGCACAGGATAAATACATACCTTTGCTTGCCTCCAGCTGCTCCTTCACGAGGCCGAACTCTTGCTCGGCCCGCTCTAGATTCTGCTTTAGTCCGGAGACTTTTGCAGTGTGAGCAGTCGCAGCCAGCAGCGACGCCTGCTTGTTAACATAGACATATTATGTTAGACTCCTACGAAAATTATTTTGATCCTCTGTTCGGCTTTTCTTTCCGAACAATGAACCGAGCATCAGGGGCTACTGTCTATAGTTACCTCCAAGCCTGTTAGAAGGCTAGTGCAGGCTTCGGTCAGTCTGCTTTTGGCGGACTGGACCTTCTTAATCACCATACTCATAAGAGTATGGTGTTCTTCCACAATGGAAGCGCCTTGCAGCGCTTCCAGTAATCTATCTGGTGCCTCTGGATGGATAGAGGTCACCGATGGAGTTGGCTCGCCTCCCTCGTTCGAAAGAGGTGGCCTGCCTGAATCTGGAGACACTTGGTCTCCGGAGTTGTATGCGGTTGGGGGCCGAATTGAATACGGCCCCCATTATCGGTGTCCGGGGGGTTTGCTCCCTCATGTGTCCGGAAGCCTGGGCTTCACACTCCGGCATCACCGGGACAGCCTCCCGAGCTTCTCCCCGGCCTGGTATCCTTTGAGACAACACCTCGGTGTTGTCCCCGGCCTTGGGGGAGGAGGCCGTCGGAAGGGACGTGTTGTTCATCGCCGACGGGTCAAGCGACCCCTCCGAAGAGGAGGGCAGCGCGATGTTGGACTGGGCCGGGCTGCAAGTGCATGATCTGGCACATTAAAAACAATAAAGTAAAATACCGGATATATTACTGTGTCCAGACACTTACGAGTTGGCTAGGGGCTTGACCATGGGCTCCCACTCCCCGGCGTTGTTGGTGGCCACTGCGGAGTTGTCCGGAAGGGAAGTTTTCCCCTTCTTGGACGCCTCGGCCTCCCCATGTGTGGAGGCCTTCCTCTTCTTTCTCCTCCCCAGCAGGGGGATGGATTTCTTCTTCCTCCTCCTCTTCCTCAACGTCTTCGGTAGAGGAGTGCGTCTTGGAGTCTTCGGACATCACATCCGAAGTGCCCTTGCGACGGAGACCACTTATGGCCCCCGGGGCCTTCTTTTTGGCCTTCTTCTCTAGCACCTCATAAGATGCCGGAAACAGCAACTTCGTCAAAAGAGGCATTTCTGGATCTTCGGGCAGTGGAGCCGGGCAGTTAATATGCTCTGCTACTTCTATCCAGGCCTGAAAAATTGGTAGGGAGGCTTAGATTCCTCCCTCAGATATGCCAGTAGAGGATATACCTTGAAAACATGAAAGAACTTACTGGATTAGCCCTGTGTTTCGAGCTAAGCCCACGATCCTCGGTCGTGGGTGGTGGTACCTCGCCGGCCTTGAAGAGCACCTTCCAGACGTCTTTGTGCATCGTGCCGAAGAGCTCCAGCAGCGTCTGGTGCTTGGCCGGGTCGAACTCCCACAAACTGCAAGTCCGGTGCTGACACGGAAGTATCCGGAGGAAGAGCATAACCTGGACCACGTTGACAAGCGTCATTCTCTTGCTTATCATGTTCTGGACACACGTCTGGAGCCCCGTCAGCTCATCCGAAGAGCCCCAGGCTAGGCCCTTCTCTTGCCAGGAGGTGAGCCACATGGGGACTCTGGATCGGAATTCGGGGGCCGCCACCCAGTTGGTGTCGTGCGGCTCGGTGATGTAGAACCACCCCGACTGCCACCCCTTCACCGTCTACACAAAGGAGCCTGCTACCTCTTGAGCACTGCATTGGATTTCCCCGAAGAGGAGAGGATGATGCAGCAAAGTAGCGTAAGTATTTCCCTCGGTTTTTGAGAACCAAGGTATCAATCCAGTAGGAGACCACACACAAGTCCCTCGTACCTACACAAAACGATAGCAACTCGCAACCAACGCTTAGGGGTTGTCAATCCCTTCACGGTCACTTACGAGAGTGAGATCTGATAGAGATAATATTTTTGGTATGTTTGATAGATAGATGCAAATAAGTAAAGGCAAAGTAAAACAAAGCAAGTAAATAAAGTGATAGAGATTGATATGATGAGAATAGACCCGGGGGCCATAGGTTTCACTAGTGGCTTCTCTCAAGAGCATAAGTATTCTACGGTGGGTGAACACATTACTGTTGAGCAATTGATAGAATTGAGCATAGTTATGAGTATTCTAGGCGATGATCATGTATATAGGCATAACGTCCAAAACAAGTAGATCAAAACGATTCTCCATCTACTACTATTACTCCACTCATCGACCGCTATCCAGCATGCATCTAGAGTATTAAGTAAAAACAGAGTAACGCCGTAAGCAAGATGACATGATGTAGAGGGTTAAATTCATGCAATATGATAAAAAACCCATCTTGTTATCCTCGATGGCAACAATACAATACGTGCCTTGCTGCCCCTTCTGTCACTGGGTAAGGACACCGCAAGATTGAACCCGAAGCTAAGCACTTCTCCCATTGCAAGAACTACCAATCTAGTTGTCCAAACCAAAAAGGATAATTCGAAGAGACTTGCAAAGATAACTCAATCATACATAAAAGAATTCAGAGAAGAATCAAATATTTTCCATAGATAATACTGCATCATAAACCCACAATTCATCGGTCTCAACAAACACACCGCAAAAAGAAGATTACATCGAATAGATCTCCACGAGAGAGGGGGAGAACATTGTATTGAGATCCAAAAAGAGAGAAGAAGCCATCTAGGTACTTGCTATGGACCCGAAGGTCTGAAGTAAACTACTCACACTTCATCGGAGGGGCTATGGTGATGATGTAGAAGCCCTTCGTGGTGGATGCCCCCTCCGGCGGAGCTCCGGAACAGGCCCCAAGATGGGATCTCGTGGATACAGAAGGTTGCGGTGGTGGAATTAGGTTTTTGGCTCCCGTTTTGATTGTTCGGGGATACGTAGGTATATATAAGAGGAAGGAGTACGTCGGTGGAGCTCCAAGGGGCCCATGGGGTAGGGGACGCGCCCAGGGGGGCGCCCTCCACCCTCGTGACCTCCTCGGGCACTGCTTGGAGTAGGGTCCAAGTCTCCTGGATCACGTTCGGTTGGAAAATCACGATCCCGAAGGTTTCATTCCGTTTGGACTCCGTTTGATATTCTGTTTCTTCGAAATACTGAAAAAGGCAAAAAACAGCAATTCTGGGCTGGGCCTCCGGATAGTAGGTTAGTCCCAAAAGTAACATAAAAGTGTAAAATAAAGCCCAATATAGTCCAAAACAGTAGATAAAGTAGCATGGAGCAATCAAAAATTATAGATACGTTGGAGACGTATCAGAGCCCTCGGGCCAGGTGACGTTGGGCATCTTGCCCACCATGGCGCCCCCGCACTCAGCTTGTTGGCCGCTCACCACCTTGGGCTTCACATTGAAGGTCTTCATCCATAGGCCGAAGTGAGGTGGGATGCGGAGGAAGGCCTCGCACACGACAATGAATGTCGAGATGTTAAGGATAGAGTTGGGGGCCAAATCATGGAAGTCTAGTCCATAGTAAAACATCAGTCCACGGACAAACGGGTGGAGAGGGAAACCCGGACCGCGGACGAAACGGGTGAGAAACACCACCCTCTCCTGGGGCTCTGGGGCGGGGACAATCTGTCCCTTGGCTGGAAGTCGATGAGCGATGTCCTTGGCCAGGTACCCGGCCTCCCTAAGCTTCTTGATGTCCTCCTTCTTGATGGAGGAGGCCATCCACTTGCCTCCAGCTCCGGATCCAGACATGGTTGGAGTGCTTTTTGGGTGGAGAAAGCTGGAGCTTGGGCGCTGCAGCTTGAGAGTGGATGGGCAGAGGAAGGAGAAGGCATGGTTGAATGAGGACGAACCCTTATCCCCTTATAAAGACGGTAAAAATTATGCGCCTCCCTGCTCGCCTTAAAATCCGCCTATTCCCCAAGCCTCGTGCAGATGAGACGGTTGGGTTACCCATGCCCGTATTGATGAGAATCCCATGATAAGGGGACACGATCTCTGCTTCGACAAGACGTGCCAGTGAAACCGCACCTCGAAATACGGAGTGGCAGGCTAAAAAACGGTTTGAATAATGACCGGGTAGTGGCATGATGTCACGCTACAAAAAGTTGTTAGCGGATTGGACTCGTGAAATATTATACTCTCTACGGTTGTGTGTGATATTTGTTTTTGCAGAGCCGAACATGATTCTTGTGTTCGGAATTTACTTTGAAGTATTTGGAGAAGGAACCCGCCTTGCAATGCCAAAGACAACCTGCGCACCAGACTCATCGTCATTGAAGCCTGGTTCATGGGCTATTGAGGGAGTCCTGGACTAAGGGGTCCTCGGACAGCCGGTCTATATACTTTGGCCGGACGGTTGGACTATGAAGATACAAGATAGAAGACTTTGCCTCGTGTCCGGATGGGACTCTCCTTAGCGTGGAAGGCAAGCTTGGCGATTCGGATATGTAGATTCCTTTCTCTGTAACCGACTTTGTACAACCCTAGCCCCCCCGGTGTCTATATAAACCGGAGGGTTTAGACTTCTAGAGTTTAGTCATAATAATCATATCCTCATAGGCTAGACTTCTAGGTTTTAGCCATTACGATCTCGTGCTAGATCAACTCTTGTAATACTCATATTCATCAAGATCAGTCAAGCAGGAAGTAGGGTATTACCTCCATAGAAAGGGCCCGAACCTGGGTAAACATTGTGTCCCCCGCCTCCTGTTACCATTAGCCTTAGACGCACAGTTCGGGACCCCCTACCCGAGATCCGCCGGTTTTGACACCGACAGCTACGCCCGATCCTTGTTGAAGGTTAAAACAGCACATACTTGATGAAAAATCATTGTGGTTTTGATGCGTAGTTAAGAATGGTTCTTGCTCAGCTCGTAGCAGCCACGTAAAACTTGAAACAACAAAGTAGAGGACATCTAACTTGTTTTTGCAAGGCATGTTGTGATGTGATATGGTCAAGACATGATGCTAAATTTTATTGTATGAGACGATCATGTTTTGTAACAGAGTTATCGGCAACTGGCAGGAGCCATATGGTTGTCGCTTTATTATATGAAATGCAACCGCCATGTAATTGCTTTACTTTATCACTAAGCGGTAGCGATAGTCGTAGAAGCAGTAGTTGGCGACACGATAACGATGCTACGATGGAGATCAAGGTGTCACCCGGTGATGATGGTGATCATGACGGTGCTTTGGAGATGGAGATCAAAGGCATAAGATGATGATGGCCATATAATATCACTTATATTGATTGCATGTGATGTTTATCCTTTATGCATCTTATTTTGTTTAGTTTGACAGTAGCATTATAAGATCATCTCTCACTAAATTTCAAGGTACAAGTGTTCTCCCTGAGTATGCACTGTTGCAAAAGTTTGTCGTGCCGAGACACGACATGATGATCGGGTGTGATAAGCTCTACGTTCACATACAACGGGTGCAATCCAGTTTCGCACACGCAGAATACTCGGGTTAAACTTGACGAGCCTAGCATATGCAGATATGGCCTCAGAACACTGGAGACCGAAAGGTCGAGCATGAATCATATAGTAGATATGATCAACATAGTGATGTTCACCATTGACAACTACTCCATCTCATGTGATGATCGGACATGGTTTAGTTTATATGGATCACGCGATCATTTAGATGACTAGAGGGATGTCTATCTAAGTGGGAGTTCTTAAGTAATATGATTAATTGAACTTTAATTTATCATGAACTTAGTCCTGGTAGTATTAGCATATCTATGTTGAAGATCAATAGCTCGCAGTTAGCTCCCCTGTTTTATTTTTGATATGTTCCTAGAGAAAACTAAGTTGAAAGATGTTAGTAGCAATGATGCAGATTGGATCCGTGATCTAAGGATTATCCTCATTGCTGCACAGAAGAATTATGTCCTTGATGCACCACTAGGTGGCAGCCCGATTACAGGAGCAGATGCAGATGTTATAAACATTTGGCAAGCTCGGTATGATGACTACTTGATAGTTTAGTGCACCATGCTTTATGGCTTAGAATCGGGGCTTCAAAGACGTTTTGAACGCCATGGAGCATATGAGATGTTCGAAGAGTTGAAATTAGTATTTCTGACTCATGCCCATGTCGAAAGTTATGAGACCTTTGACAAGTACTTTGCCTACAAGATGGAGGAGAATAGCTCAGCTAGTGAGCATGTGCTCAGAATGTCTGAGTACTACAATCACTTGAATCAAGTGGGAGTTAATCTTCCAGATAAGATAGTGATTGACAGAGTTCTCTAGTCACTATCACCAAGTTACTAGAACTTCGTGATGAACTATAATATGCAAGGGATAATGGAAACGATCCCCAAGCTCTTCGTGATGCTGAAATCGACGAAGGTAGAAATCAAGAAAAGCATCAAGTGTTGATGGTTGACAAGACCACAACTTTCAAGAAAAGGGCAAAGGGAAGAATGGGAACTTCAAAAAGAATGGGAAGCAAGTTGCTGCTCAACTAAAGAAGCCCAAGTCTGGACCTAAGCCTGAGACTAAGTGCTTCTACTGCAAAGGGACTGGTCACTGGACTGCCCCAAGTATTTGGTCGATAAGAAGGATGGCAAAGTGAACAAAGGTATATTTGATATACATGTTATTGGTGTGTACTTTACTAGTGTTTATAGCAACCCCTCAGTATTTGATAGTAGTTCAGTTGCTAAGAGTAACTCAAAACGGTAGTTGCAGAATGAACAGAGACTAGTTAAGGGTGAAGTGACGATGTGTGTTGGAAGTGGCTCCAAGATTAATATGATCATCATCGCACAATCCCTATACTTTCGGGATTAGTGTTGAACCTAAATAAATGTTACTTCGTGTTTGCGTTGAGCATGAATATGATTTGATCATGTTTATTGCAATACGGTTATTCATTTAAAGTCAGATAATAATTGTTGTTCTGTTTACATGAATAAAACCTTCGATGGTCATACACCCAATGAAAATAGTTTGTTGGATCTCGATTGTAGTGATACACATATTCATAATATTGAAGCCAAAAGATGCAAAGTTAATAATGATAGTGCAACTTATTTGTGGCACTGCCGTTTAGGTCATATTGGTATAAAGCGCATGAAGAAACTCCATGCTGATGGGCTTTTGGAATCACTTGATTATGAATCATTTGATGCTTGCGAACCATGCCTCATGGGCAAGATGACTAAGACTCCGTTCTGTGGAAGAATGGAGCGAGCAACTGAATTATTGGAAATAATACATACTGATGTATGCGGTCTGATAAGTGTTAAGGCTCGCGGAGGGTATCGTTATTTTCTAACCTTCACAGATGATTTGAGAAGATATGATTATATCTACTTGATGAAACACAAGTCTGAAGCATTTGAAAAGTTCAAAGAATTTCAGAATGAAGTGGAGAATCATCGTAACAAGAAAATAAAGTTTTCTGCGATTTGATCACGGAGATGAATATTTGGGTTACAAGTTTGGCCTTCAATTAAAACAATGTGGAATAGTTTCACAAACTAATGCCACCTGGAACACTACAGCGTAATGGTGTGTCCGAACGTCATAACCGTACTTTATTGGATATAGTGCAATCTATCATGTCTCTTACCGATTTACCACTATCGTTTTTGGGGGGTTATGCATTAGAGACAGCTACATTCACGTTAAATAGGGCACCATCTAAATCCGTTGAGATGACACCGTATGAACTATGGTTTGGCAAGAGACCTAAGCTATCGTTTCTTAAATTTTGGGGTTGCAATGCTTATGTGAAAAAGTTTCAAGCTGATAAGCTCAAACCCAAATCGGAGAAATGCGTCTTCATATGATACCCAAGGGAAACTGTTGGGTACACCTTCTATCACAGATCTGAAGGCAAGATATTTGTTGCTAAGAATGGACCTTTCTAGAGAAGGAGTTTCTCTCGAAAGGAGTGAATGGGAGGAAAGTTGAACTTGATGAGGTAATTGTACCTGCTCCTGAATTGGAAAGTAGTTTATCACAGAAATCAGTTCCAGTGATTCCTACACCAATTAGTGAGGAAGCTAATGATAGTGATCATGAAACTTCAGATCAAGTTACTACCGAACCTCCTAGGTCGACCAGAGTAAGATCCGCACCAGAGTGGTATGGTAATCCTGTTATGGAGGTCATGTTACTTGACCATGACAAACCTACGAACTATGAGGAAGCGATGATGAGCCCAGATTCTGCGAAATGGCTTGAGGCCATGAAATCTGAGATGTCATTCATATATGAGAACAAATATATGGACGTTGGTTCACTTGCCCGGTGATCGGCAAGTCATTCAGAATAAATGGATTTTCAAGAGGAAGATGGACGCTGATAGTAGTGTTACTTGTTGGGGAACGTAGTAATTTCAAAAAAAATCCTACGCACACGCAAGATCATGGTGATGCATGATACGTCTCCAACGTATCTACTTTTCCAAACACTTTTGCCCTTGTTTTGGACTCTAACTTGCATGATTTGGATGAAACTAACCCGGACTGATGTTGTTTTCAGCAGAACTGCCATGATGTTGTTTTATGTGTAGAAAACAAAAGTTCTCGGAATGACCTGAAAATCCATGGAGATAAGTTTTGGAAAATATAAAAAATACTGGTGAAAGAATCAAGACCAGGGGGCCCACACCCTGTCCACGAGGGTGGGGGTGCGCCCTCCCCCTGGGCGCGCCCCCTATCTCGTGGGCCCCCTGACGCTCCATCGACCTTAACTCCAACTCCATATATTCTGTTTCACGGAGAAAAAAATCAGAGAGAAAGTTTCATCATGTTTTACGATACGGAGCCGCTGCCAAGCCCTAATCTCTCTCTGGAGGGCTGATCTGGAGTCCATTCGGGGCTCCGGAGAGGGGGATTCGTCGCCGTCGTCATCATCAACCATCCTCCATCACCAATTTCATGATGCTCACCGTCGTGCGTGAGTAATTCCATCGTAGGCTTGCTGCACGATGATGGGTTGGATGAGATTTACCATGTAATCAAGTTAGTTTTGTTAGGGTTTGATCCCTAGTATCCACTATGTTCTGAGATTGATGTTGCTATGACTTTGCTATGCTCAATGCTTGTCACTAGGGCCCGAGTGCCATGATTTCAGATCTGAACCTATTATGTTTTCATGAATATATGTGTGTTCTTGATCCTATCTTGCAAGTCTATAGTCACCTATTATGTGTTATGATCCGACAACCCCAAAGTGACAATAATTGGGATACTTCTCGGTGATGACCATAGTTTGAGGAGTTCATGTATTCATTATGTGCTAATGCTTTGTTCTGGTTCTTTATTAAAAGGAGGCCCTAATATCGCTTAGTTTCCGCTAGGACCCCTCTACCACGGGAGGGTAGGACAAAAGATGTCATGCAAGTTCTTTTCCATAAGCATGTATGACTATATTCGGAATACATGCCTACATTACATTGACGAACTGGAGCTAGTTCTGTGTCACCTTATGTTATAGCTATTACATGAGGAATCACATCCGACATAATTATCCATCACTGATCCAATGCCTACGAGCTTTTCACATATTGTGCTTTGCTTATTTACTTTTCCGTTGCTACTATTACAACTATTACAAAACTGCTATCTTTCCGTTGCCACTGTTACCATTACTATCATACTACTTTGCTACTAAATACTTTGCTGCAGATACTAAGTTATCCAGGTGTGGTTGAATTTACAACTCAACTGCTAATACTCAAGAATATTCTTTGGCTCCCCTTGTGTCGAATCAATAAATTTGGGTTGAATACTCTACCCTCGAAAGATGTTGCGATCCCCTACACTTGTGGGTTATCAAGACTAATTTCTGGCGCCGTTGTCGGGGAGCATAGCTCTATTCTTTGAGTCACTTGGGATTTATATATGTTGATCACTATGAGGAACTTGAAAGACGAAAGAACCAAGATTTTTCCCTCAACTACGAGGGGAGGTAAGGAACTGCCATCTAGCTCTGCACTAGATTCTCCTTCTGTTTTGAGTAAGCTTGTGACACCTAAACCTGCTACTGCTATGAATTTTGATATGTCGCATGTTATTGATGATGCCACTTCTGCTATGCATGATACTTATGATGAAACTACTTCTGTGTGTGATACTACTTTGCCATTAGGTGAATTTCTTGATGAACAACTTGCTAGGGCTAGAGAGAATGAAATTATTGAAGATGCTATTATTGATGATAGTGATGATGAAATTTCTCCCCCTGGTTATGAATTACCTGTTGTTCCTGAGGGTTATGTTGTGAAGGAGGAAGCTGCTAGAGCTATCTTTGCTTGCCAAGATAGATATGATCTTAAAAAGTTATTAGCTAAATGGAAAGAGCAATCTCTTAATGCTAGAATGAATCCTGACCCTGCTTTTGCTACTTCACCTATCTGTGTTACTGATAAGGATTATGAATTCTCTATTGATCCTGAAATTATTACTTTAGTAGAATCTGATCCTTTTTATGGCCTTGAATCTGAAACTGTTGTGTCACATCTTACCAAGTTGAATGATATAGCCACCCTGTTTACTAATGATGAGAAGTTTTGCTATTATTATATTCTTAAGATATTTCTATTCTCATTAAAGGGTGATGCTAAGACTTGGTTTAATTCTCTTGATCCTGGTTGTGTGCATAGTCCCCAGGATATAATTTATTACTTCTCTGCTAAATATTTCCCTGCTCATAAGAAACAAGCTGCCTTGCGGGAAATATACAATTTTGTGCAAATCAAAGAAGAGAGTCTCCCACAAGCTTGGGGGAGGCTTCTCCGATTACTTAATGCTTTGCCTGATCATCCTCTTAAGAAAAATGAAATACTTGATATCTTTTATAACGGACTAACCGATGCTTCCAAGGACTACTTGGATAGTTGTGTTGGTTGTGTTTTTAGGGAAAGAACAGTCGACGAAGCTGGATTACTATTGAATAATAAGTTGACTAATGAAAATAATTGTACTCTTCCTGAGTCAATTCCTGAGGCAACTCCTGAACCAATTGAGCCAACTCCTGAGCCTATTCCTAAACCGACTCCTAAGAAGAGAGGTGTTCTATTTCTCACTCCTGAAGATATGCAAGAGGCAAAGAAATCAATGAAAGAAAAAGGTATTAAAGCTGAAGATGTTCAGAATATACCACCTATTGAAGAAATACATGGTCTTAATATACCGCCTATCGAAGAAACACATTGTCTTGATAACCCGACACAGGTAGTAAAGGTAAATTCTCTCTATAGATATGATAAAGTTGAAATTCCCTCTACTAAATTTCATAGCCCATTCTTAGATGAATTTGATGACTTTATGGCTAGACAAGAAAGTTTTAATGCTTATGTTGGTAGAGAGTTAAAGAATAATGCTTTCGAGATAGGACGCTTGAGTGATTATATGGCTAGAGTTAAAGGTGAACTTAAACTCATTAGCAAATATGCTTCTATGGTTGCTACTCAAGCTGAGCAAGTACTTAAGGCTCAAAATGATTTGCTTGATGAATAAAATAATAAACCTGACTTTGTTGTTAGAGTGGCTACTAGAACTGGTAGAATGACTCAAGAACCTTTGTATCCTGAAGGCCACCCTAAGAGAATCGAGCAAGATTCTCAGAGAAATAATTTAGAGGAACCTAGTTCTTCCAAAAAGAAGAAAAAGAAAAATGATAGGACTTTGCATGCTTCTAGTGAACCTGTTGTAGACACACTTGAGAATCCCAATGATATTTCTATTTCTGATGCTGAAACACAATCAGGTGATGAACATGAACCTAGTGATAATGTTAAAGATAATGTTCATGTTGATGCTCAACCTAGCAAAAACAATGACGTAGAGATTGAACCTGTTGTTTATCTTGATAACCCACAATCAAAGAATCAACATTATGATAAAAGAGATTTTGTCGCTAGGAAGCACGGTAAAGAAAGAGAACCATGGGGTCAGAAACCCATGCCCTTTCCTCCTAAACCATCCAAGACAAAGGATGATGAGGATTTTGAGCGCTTTGCTGAAATGGTTAGACCTATCTTCTTACGTATGCGCTTAACTGATATGCTTAAATTAAATCCCTATGCTAAGTACATGAAGGATATCATTACAAATAAAAGAAAGATATCGGAAGCTGAAATTTCCACCATGCTTGCTAATTACACTTTTAAGGGTGGAATACAAAAGAAACTTGGAGACCCAGGGGTACCAACCATACCATACTCCATTAAAAGAAATTATGTTAAAATTGCTTTATGTGATCTTGGAGCAGGTGTTAGTGTTGCCTCTATCTTTAAATCATAGACTTGACTTGAATAAGTTGGCACCTGCTGAAATATCTTTGCAAATGGTTAATAAATCAACTGCTATACCTGTCGGTATTTGTGAAGATGTGGCTGTTGTGGTTGCAAACATCACTATCTTAACAGACTATGTTATTCTTGATATTCCCGAGGACGATAGTATGTCGATTATCCTTGGTAGACCCTTTTTGAATACTGCAGGGGCTGTTATTGATTGCAACAAAGGCAATGTCACTTTCCATGTTAATGGTAATGAGCATACGGTACACTTTCCGAGGAAACAATCTCAAGTTCATAGCATCAATTCTATTGGAAAAGTTCCGACTATTATTATTTGAGGTTTTGAATTTCCTCTTCCTACTGTCAAGAAAAAGTATGATATTCTTATTGATGGGGATGTTCATATCCCCGTTGAGGTAACTTAGTGTTATTCGAAATTTCTCCAGTTCCGTGTTATTCGGAATGAGTTTGTTAACAAGACTTGATCAACCTTGTTAGTGGATTCATTTTGATGATCATGAGATGGATGAAACTAGAAGGCACAACCTTCTGTGCCCTATTTTTACTTTCTCTTATTTAATATAAATAAAGCAAAAATAGTATTGTCTGTCTGTTTTCTGAATTATCCGTGCAATAAAAAAATATCCTGAAAATAAAAGTGCTCAAAGTGCCCTGCAAATTTAGTATGATTTTTTATGGAATATTTGAGGATTTTAGGCACTGAAAATACTGCAGGAGGGGCAAGCACCTGGCCACGAGGGTGGAGGGCGCGCCCACACTCCCTGGGCGCGCCCCCTATCTCGTGGGCCCACGGTGGCCCCCCTCCACTTATTCCTGCACCCACACACTCCATCTTCTTCCCAAAAAAACCTCATCCAGCTCAAGCACGAGTTCTAGCTCATTTTGCTGCGATTTTCGACCTCCTTGCTCAAAGCTCCATTCACAAAACTACTTTGGGAGATTGTTGCTTGGTATGTGACTCCTCCATTGGTCCAATTAGTTTTTGTTCTAGTGCTTTATTCATTGCAAATTTTTGCTGCATAGATGACCCTGTTCTTGAGCTTGCATGTCAAATTTATGAGGTCCCAAGTAATTCTAATGCATGATATAGGCTCTAGGCACTTGTAGGAGTAGTTGCTATCAATCTTGTTTAGTTTTATTCACTTCTATTTTGAAGTTACTAAAATTTCAGAAATTTTCAGAAAATGTTGAGGAGATTTTTGACGGGCTCTTCTAGCCAAGGCTCCCAGGAAAAACAAGTTAAAGAGAAGGGAAAGGCCAAGTATAATCTTCCTCGCATAGCGGAAGTTCGGCCGTGTGAATGGCCATGCGATAATTTCCTGAGAGAAGCCGGGATTTATGAAGACTTTTATTCCTTGATCGAGAATGCAGGCCTCACCGATTTCCTCCGTGACCGGATTGATAATTTTCTGTCACGTCGGGAGCGGTGTACGCTCATCGAGGCCAAGCATCCACTCCAGAGCCAAAGCCTGAGCCGGAACCTTCACTAGACCCCTATCATGCATCATCTTACCAGTGGGATCCGGAGGAGATGGCCAGCCAGTGGTATCCTGATTACACCCCTCAGTACACCGGGGAGAGTAGTCGTGGTCCATGGCAATAGACCAACTTAGGCCAAAAGCCTAAGCTTGGGGGAGTATGTATTTCTCACCGACTTTACATTCGTGTTCACACACTATTCTAGTCGTCGGTGCTCATACTCTTTCATTGTATTATCCATGCTAGTTTAATTTTCTTTTTCTAGCTTTCTTCTTGTGTGTTGGATAAACCTTAAGAAAAAACAAAAAAATTAGTTGGTTTACTTTCCATGCTTGTAGTAGAAATTAAAATGAAAACCCAAAAAGATTTCTCGTTCTTCTTCTTACTTGTTGGGAGCTTTCCCGTGTAAATAGTTTTATTTTATTTTCTTTTCTTTGGGGGTCGAGAGTAGAAGACCATATTGAAAATGTTTAGTGGCTCTCATATGCATGATTGTTTATTTAACTTAGAGCCCGTATTACCTTGTCTTCTCTCTTGAGTTGAATGCTTGCAGATTCTAGCTTAGTCCAATGCACGTGCACTATTATTATTATACACATCGTTCCGTCGTGCAAGTGAAAGGCAATAATGACGATATATGATGGACTGATTGAGATGAGAAAAGCTGGTATGAACTCTACCTCTCCTGTTTTTGTAAATATGATGAGTTCATCGTTCCTGATTCACCTTATTATGAAGTAAACATATTTGCAATGACATTTAGAGATTATAGTTGCTTGTGCCATGCTTGATTAGCTATGAGTTATAATGGTTTACCTTGCGTGCCAACATGCTATTAAAATGATTATGATGTGGTATGATGGGATGGTATCCTCCTTTGAATGAATTGAGTGACTCGACTTGGCACATGTTCATGCATGTAGTTGAAACAAATCAACATAGCCTCCATGATATTTATGTTCATGGTGGATTATATCCTACTCATGATTGTACTCGGTGTGAATTAATTTTGATGCATGTTCATGACTATTGTCGCTCTCTCAGTTGGTCGCTTCCCAGTCTTTTGCTAGCCTTCACCTGTACTAAGCGGGAATACTGCTTGTGCATCCAAACTCCATGAACCCCAAAGTTGTTCCATATGAGTCCACCATACCTTCCTATATGTGGTATCTACCTGCAGTTCCAAGTAAATTTGTGTGTGCCAAACTCCAAACCTTCAAATGAAATTCTGTTTTGTATGCTCGAGCAGCTCATGCTTCAACTAGGGTTGCCTATATCTTCCATGCTAGGTGGGTTATTCTCAAGAGGAGTGGACTCCGCTCCTCATTCACAAGAAAGGGCCGGTAACCGGGATGCCCAGTCCCATGATCCGAAAAGATCAAAGCAAATCAATATAATTAAACAAAACTCCCCCAGGGCTGTTGTTAGTTGGAGGCACTCGTTGTTTCAAGCAAGCCATGGATTGATGCTTGTTGGTGGTGGGGGAGTATAAACTTTTACCATTCTGTTTGGGAACTACCTATAATGCATGTAGTATGGAAGATATCGCCATCTCATAGTTGTTGCGTTGACAGTGAAAGTATGCCGCTCAAAATGTTATTCATCTCTATTTTAAAATCGAGCTCTGGCACCTCTACAAATCCCTGCTTCCCTCTACGAAGGGCCTATCTATTTACTTTTATGTTGAGTCATCACCTTCTTATTAAAAAGCACCCGCTGGAGAGCACACTGTCATTTGCATTCATTATTATTGGTTTATATTGGGTATGACTTGACTGGATCTCTTTTACCATGAATTACAATGTTAGTCAGTCCTTGATCTTTAAAGGTGCTCTGCATTTATGTTTTGCGGTCTCAGAAAGGGCTAGCGAGATACCATCTTGTTATATCATATTATGATTGTTTTGAGAAAGTGTTGTCATCCGAGTTTTATTATTATCGCTCGCTAGCTGATTATGCCATTGATATGAGTAACTGTGAGACCTAAGTGTTATTGTGAGTATGGTTATTTCATAATACTTGTTGAAACTTGAATGCTGGCTTTACATGTTTACAACAACAAGAGCAAATAGAGTTTGTAAAAGTTTTAAGCTTGGGGGAGTTGATACGTCTCCAACGTATCTACTTTTCCAAACACTTTTGCCCTTGTTTTGGACTCTAACTTGCATGATTTTAATGAAACTAACCCGGACTGACGTTGTTTTCAGCAGAACTGCCATGATGTTGTTTTATGTGTAGAAAACAAAAGTTCTCGGAATGACCTGAAAATCCACGGAGATAAGTTTTGGAAAATATAAAAAATACTGGCGAAAGAATCAAGACCAGGGGCCCACACCCTGTCCACAAGGGTGGGAGTGCGCCCTCCCCCTGGGCGTGCCCCCCTGTCTCGTGGGCCCCCTGAGGCTCCACCGACCTCAACTCCAACTCCATATATTCCGTTTCGCAGAGAAAAAAATCAGAGAGAAAGTTTCATCGCGTTTTACAATACGGAGCCGCCGCCAAGCCCTAATCTCTCTCGGGAGGGCTGATATGGAGTCTGTTCGGGGCTCTGGAGAGGGGGATTCTTCGTCATCGTCATCATCAACCATCCTCCATAACCAATTTCATGATACTCACCGCCGTGTGTGAGTAATTCCATCGTAGGCTTGCTGGACGGTGATGGGTTGGATGAGATTTACCATGTAATCAAGTTAGTTTTGTTAGGGTTTGATCCCTAGTATCCACTATGTTCTGAGATTGATGTTGCTATGACTTTGCTATGCTTAATGCTTGTCACTAGGGCCCGAGTGCCATGATTTCAGATCTGAACCTATTATGTTTTCATGAATATATGTGTGTTCTTGATCCTATCTTGCAAGTCTATAGTCACCTATTATGTGTTATGATCCGACAACCCCGAAGTGACAATAATCAGGATACTTCTCGATGATGACCATAGTTTGAGGAGTTCATGTATTCACTATGTGCTAATGCTTTGTTCCGGTTCTCTATTAAAACGAGGCCTTAATATCCCTTAGTTTCCTCTAGGACCCTGCTGCCACGGGAGGGTAGGACAAAAGATGTCATGCAAGTTCTTTTCCATAAGCACGTATGACTATATTCGGAATACATGCCTACATTACATTGATGAACTGGAGCTAGTTCTGTGTCACCCTATGTTATAGCTATTACATGAGGAATCACATCCGACATAATTATCCATCACTGATCTAATGCCTATGAGCTTTTCACATATTGTGCTTTGCTTATTTAGTTTTCCGTTGCTACTGTTACAACTATTACAAAACTGCTATCTTTTTGTTGCCACTGTTACCATTACTATCATACTACTTTGCTACTAAATACTTTGCTGCAGATACTAAGTTATCCAGGTGTGGTTGAATTGACAAACTGCTAATACTCAAGAATATTCTTTGGCTCCCCTTGTGTCGAATCAATAAATTTGGGTTGAGTACTCTACCCTCGAAAGTTGTTGCGATCCCCTACACTTGTGGGTTATCAATGCATAGCAACGAGCGGGGAGAGTGAGTCCACGTACCCTCGTAGACCGAAAGCGGAAGCGTTAATACAACGCGGTTGATGTAGTCGTACGTCTTCACGATCCGACCGATCCAAGAACCGAACGTACGGCACCTCCGAGTTCAGCACACGTTCAGCTCGATGACGTCCCACGAACTCCGAGTTCAGCACACGAGCTTTGTGGGAGAGTTCCGTCAGCATGACGATGTGATGACGGTGTTGATGATGCTACCGACGCAGGCGCCTAAGCACCGCTACAATATTACCGAGGTGGAATATGGTGGAGGGGGGCACCGCACACGGCTGTGAGAGATCAACAGATCAACTTGTGTGTCTAGAGGTGCCCCCCTGCCCCCATATATAAAGTAGTGGAGGAGGGGGAGGGCCGGCCCTCCTATGGCGCGCCCTGGAGGAGTCCTGCTCCCACCGGGAGTAGGATTCCCCCCTTCCAAGTAGTAGGAGTAGGAGTCAAGGAAAGGGAAAAGAGAAGAGAAGGAAGGAGGGGGCGCAGCCCCTCCCCCTAGTCCAATTCGGACTAGGACTTGGGGGCGCGCAGCCTCCCCTCTCTCTTTCCCTAAAGCCCAATAAGGCCCATATACTCCCCAGCGAATTCCCGTAACTCTCCGGTACTCCGATAAATACCCGAATCACTCGGAACCTTTCCGATGTCCGAATATAGTCGTCCAATATATCAATCTTTACGTCTCGACCATTTCGAGACTCTTCATCATGTCCCCGATCTCATCCGGGACTCCGAACTACCTACGGTACAACAAAACACATAACTCATAATATAAATCGTCACCGAACGTTAAGTGTGCGGACCCTACGGGTTCGAGAACTATGTAGACATGACCGAGACATATCTCCGGTCAATAACCAATAGCGGAACCTAAATGCTCATATTGGCTCCCACATATTCTATGAAGATCTTTATCGGTCAAACCGCATAACAACATACGTTGTTCCCTTTGTCATCGGTATGTTACTTGCCCGAGATTCGTTCATCGGTATCTCAATATCTAGTAAATCTCCTTACCGGCAAGTCTCTTTACTCGTTATGTAATGCATCATCCCGCAACTAACTCATTAGTCACATTGCTTGCAAGGCTTATAGTGATGTGCATTACCGAGAGGGCCCAGAGATACCTCTCCGACAATTGGAGTGACAAATCCTAATCTTGAAATACACCAACTCAACAAGTACCTTCAGAGACACCTGTAGAGCACCTTTATAATCACCCAGTTAGGTTGTGACGTTTGGTAGCACACAAAGTGTTCCTCCGGTATTTGGGAGTTGCATAATCTCATAGTCATAGAAACATGTATAAGTCATGAAGAAAGCAATAGCAACATACTAAACGATCAAGTGCTAAGCTAACGGAATGGGTCAAGTCAATCACATCATTATCTAATGATGTGATCCCGTTAATCAAATGACAACTCATGTCTATGGCTAGGAAACTTAACCATCTTTGATTCAACAAGCTAGTCAAGTAGAGGCATACTAGTGACACTTTGTTTGTCTATGTATTCACACATGTACTAAGTTTACGGTTAATACAATTCTAGCATGAATAATGAACATTTATCATGAAATAAGGAAATATATAATAACTTTATTATTGGCTCTAGGTCATATTTCCTTCAGTCTCCCACTTGCACTAGAGTCAATAATCTAGTTCACATCACCATGTGATTTAACACTAATATTCACATCTGCATGTGATTAACACCCATAGTTCACATCGTCATGTGACCAACACCCAAATGGTTTACTAGAGTCATAATCTAGTTCACATCTCTATGTGATTAACACCCAAAGAGTACTAAGGTATGATCATGTTTTGCTCGTGAGAGAAGTTTAATCAACTGGTCTGTCACATTCAGAGTCGTATGTATTTTGCAAATATTCTATGTCTACAATCCTTTGCACGGAGCTACTCTAGATAATTGCTCCCACTTTCAATATGTATCCATATTGAGACTTAGAGTCATCTGGATCGGTGTAAAAGCTTGCACTGATGTAACTCTTTACGATGAACTCTTTTATCACCTCTATAATCGAGAAATATCTCCTTAGTCCTCACTAAGGATATTCTTGACCGCTGTCCAGTGATCTACTCCTAGATTAAAATTGTCGGTGGGAAACGACACCTATGGGATCACTGGAATCCCTACTACGGTTGCGAGGCGCGGGGATCGTGAGAAGAGCGGGACTAGTAGACAGCACAAAGGGGATTTACCCAAGTTCGGGCTGCAAAAATGTGTAAAACCCTAGGATCCTGCTTTGGTGGATGTATTTAGTGTTCTTGAGCTCTTGAACTAGCTCTGGGTGTTGCAAGGTTCGAAAGAGCCAAATCCTTCTCCATTGTGCCATGGGCCTCCTTTTATAGGCGAAAGGGGCTACCACAGTGGCACACGGGAGGTGGAAAGTGCTACAGCGTTGTGAGCTTATCGCTGGTATTACATGACAAAGTGCATTTAATGCGAGGTTTAGGTGTCCCTTCACTTTATCAGGGACGGGAGCGAGGCCCGTCCCGTCCGTCGCCGCTCCTCCTTGCTTTGACACGCGCCCTGGCCAGCGATGCATGCGGTGCCATGTAGGCAGGCAGGCAGCTGAGCTGGCACGATGGTGGAGCCTTCCGTGAAGGGATGCATGTCGCCATGCAGGTGCCTGCCCAGCTGGTTGGGTCGCAGCTGCATGCGAACAGCGGTGGAGACTTGGCTGGTGTGGGCCTGGTAGTGGCCCTGCTGGCGCGCTTGGCGACGGCCTTGCCGGGTGGCCCGGCAAGGGTCTTGCCGCGGCACACCGTCATCCCCGGCAAGGACCTTGTCGGAGGTCTCGTGGGCTTCCTCGGTAAGAACCCTGCCGAGGATTGTTGCCTTCCTATCCTCATTTGATCTTGACTATTCTTTGTCTTCACAAAGATCTGCATGCCACCACGGAGGTGCCTCCCGAGCCCTGTCCCAATGCGTTTGTATAGCGTTGGTGGGCTCAAAGGTGGCTCGCTCAGCTGGTGTGGGCGAGCTGCCTCTGCAAGGGTCTTGCCGGGGCCGCTGATGCTGCCCCGGCAAGGTTCCTTGCCAGGGAAACCTGCTTCGTCCATCCGATCTCTGTGGCCTTGGTCCTTGTTGTTGCTTTGTTTGTCTTGTGCCTTCGGCTTCTCTCCGGCTTCCCTTTCCTGCCATGTTATGCATGGCCGTGGCGGGTGGCTCTGACTGCCCGTGCACAAGTAAAGGGGTCAAAAGCAGAGCCCCTACTTTTGTACACCGACAAAAATTGTACTCCCTTGCCAAACTCAGAGCAAGGTATACAATAGGTCTGATACACAGTATAGCATACTTTATAGAACCTATGACTGAGGCATAGGAATGACTTTTCATTCTCTTTCTATTTTTCTGCCATGGTCGGGTTTTGAGTCTTACTCAACTTCACACCTTGTAATACAGACAAGAATTCCTTCTTTGACTGATCCATTTTGAACTCTTTCAAAAACTTGTCAAGGTATTTACTCACTGAAAAATCTTATCAAGCGTCTTGATCTATCTCTATAGATCTTGATGCTCAATGTGTAAGCATCTTCACCGAGGTCTTTCTTTGAAAAACTCCTTTCAAATAGTCCTTTATGCTTTCCAGAAGATTCTACATTATTTTTGATCAACAATATGTCATTCACATATACTTTATCAGAGATGTTGTAGTGCTCCCATTCACTTTCCTGTAAATACAGTCTGTATAAAACTATATGCTTTGATCAACAAAGTGTATATTCCAACTCCGAGATGCTTGCACCAGTCCATAGATAGATCACTGGAGCTTGTACACTTTGTTAGCACCTTTAGGATTGACAAAACCTTCTGGTTGTATCGTATACAACTATTCTTTAATAAATCCATTAAGGAATGCAGTTTTGACATCCATTTGCTAGATTTCATAAAATGTGGCAATTGCTAACATGATTCGGACAGACTTAAGCATCGATACGAATGAGAAAATCTCATCGTATTCAACACCTTGAACTTGTCGAAAAACTTTTTGTGACAAGTCGAGCTTTGTAGATAGTAACACTACTATCAGCGCCTGCCTTCCTCTTGAAGATCCATTTATACAATATGGCTTGCCGATCATAGGGCAACTCCACCAAAGTCCACACTTTGTTCTCATACGTGGATCCCATCTCAGATTTCATGGCCTCAAGCCATTTCGCAGAATCTGGGCTCATCATCGCTTCCTCATAGTTTGTAGGTTCATCATGGTCTAGTAACATGACTTCCAGAACAGGATTACCATACCACTCTGGTGCGGACTGTACTTTGGAAGGCCTACGAGGTTCTGTAGTAAATTGATCTGAAGTTTCATGATCATCATCATTAGCTTCCTCACTAATTGGTGTAGGAATCACTGGAACTGATTTCTGTGATGAACTACTTTCCAATTCGGGAGAAGGTACAATTAGCTTATCAAGTTCTACTTTCCTCCCACTCACTTCTTTCGAGAGAAACTCATTCTCTAGAAAGGATCCATTTTTAGCAACGAATATCTTGCCTTCGGATCTGTGATAGAAGGTGTACCCAACAGTTTCCTTTGGGTATTCTATGAAGATGCACTTCTCCGATTTGGGTTCGAGCTTATCAGGTTGAAACTTTTTCACATAAGCATCGCAGCCCCAAACTTTTAGAAACGACAACTTTGGTTTCTTGCCAAACCATAGTTCATAAGGCGTCGTCTCAATGGATTTTGATGGTGCCCTATTTAACGTGAATGCAGCTATCTCTAATGCATAACCACAAAACGATAGTGGTAAATTGGTAAGATACATCGTAGATCACACCATATCCAGTAAAGTGCGACTACGACGTTCGGACACACCATTATGCTGGTGTTCCATGTGGCGTGAGCTGTGAAACTATTCCACATTGTTTTAGATGAAGGCCAAACTCATAACTCAAATATTCTCCCCTACGATCAGATCGTACAAACTTTATTTTCTTGTTACGATGATTCTCTACTTCACTCTGAAATTCTTTCAACTTTTCAAATGTTTCAGACTTGTGTTTCATTAAGTAGATATACCCATATCTGCTCAAATCATCTGTGAAGGTCAGAAAATAATGATACTCGCCACGAGCATCAACACTCATTGGATCGCATACATCGGTATGTATTATTTCCAATAAGTCAGTAGCTCGTTCCATTGTTCCAGAGAAAAGAGTTTTAGTCATCTTGCTCATAAGGCACGGTTCGCAAGCATCAAATGATTCATAATCAAGTGATTCCAAAAGTCCATCTTTATGGAGTTTCTTCATGCGCTTTACACCGATATGACCCAAACGGCAGTGCCACAAATATGTTGCACTATCATTATCAACTTTGCATCTTTTGGCATCAATATTATGAATATGTGTATCACTATGATCAAGATTCAATAAACCATCAACATTGGGTGTATGACCATAGAAGGTTTTATTCATGTAAACATAATAACAATTTATTCTCTATCTTAGATGAATAATCGTATTGCAATAAACATGATCTAATCATATTTATGCTCAACGCAAACACTAAATAACATTTATTTAGGTTCAACACTAATCTCCAAAATATAGGGAGTGTGTGATGATGATCATATCAATCTTGGAACCACATCCAACACGCATCGTCACTTCACCCTCAACTAGTCTCTGTTTATTCTATAACTCCTGTTTCAAGTTACTAATTTTAGCAACCGAACAAGTATCAAATACCCAGGGGCTACTACAAACACTAGTATGGTACACATCAAGAACCTCTATATCAAATATACCCTTGTTCACTTTGCCATCCTTCTTATCCACCAAATATTCAGGGTATTTCCGCTTCCAGTGACCATTTCCTTTGCAGTAGAATCACTCAGTTTCAGGCTTTGGTCCAGCTTTGGGCTTCTTTGCGGGAGTGACAACTTGCTTGCCATTCTACATGAACTTCCCTTTCTTTTCCCTTTGCCCTTTTATTGAAACTAGTGGTCTTGTTAATCATCAACACTTGATGCTCTTTCTTGATTTCTACCTTCGTCGATTTCAGCATCACGAAGAGCTCGGGAATCGTTTTCGTCATCCCTTGCATACTATAGTTCATCACGAAGTTCTACTAACTTGGTGATGGTGACTAGAGAACTCTGTCAATCACTATCTTATCTGGAAGATTAACTCCCACTTGATTCAAGCGATTGTAGTACCCAGACAATCTGATCACATGATCACTGCTTGAGCTATTATCCTCCATCTTTTAGCTATAGAACTTGTTGGAGACTTCATATCTCTCAACTCGGGTATTTGCTTGAAATATTAACTTCAACTCCTGGAACATCTCATATGGTCCATGACGTTCAAAACGTCTTTGAAGTCTCGATTCTAATCTATTAAGCATGATGCACTAAACTATCAAGTAGTCATCATATTGAGCTAGCCAAACGTTCATAACGTCTGCATCTGCTCCTGCAATAGGTCTGCCACCTAGCGGTGCATCAAGGACATAATTCTTCTGTGCAGCAATGAGGATAAACCTCAGATCACGGACCCAGTCCGCATCATTGCTACTATCATCTTTCAACTTAGTTTTCTCTAGGAACACATATAAAACATAGGGAAGCAACAACGCGAGCTATTAATCTACAACATTATTTGCAAAATACTATTAGGGCTAAGTTCATGATAAATTAAAGTTCAATTAATCATATTACTTAAGAACTCCCACTTAGATAGACATCCCTCTAATCATCTAAGTGATCACGTGATCCAAATCAACTAAACCATGTCCGATCATCACGTGAGATGGAGTAGTTTTCAATGGTGAACATCACTATGTTGATCATATCTACTATATGATTCACGCTCGACCTTTCGGTCTCCAGTGTTCCGAGGCCATATCTGCATATGCTAGGCTCGTCAAGTTTAACCCGAGTATTCTGCGTGTGCAAAACTGGCTTGCACCCGTTGTAGATGAACGTAGAGCATATCACACCCGATCGTCACGTGGTGTCTCGGCACGACAAACTTTGGCAACGGTGCATACTCAGGGAGAACACTTTTACCTTGAAATTTAGTGAGAGAAATCATCTTATAACGCTACCGTCAATCAAAGCAAAATAAGATGCATAAAGGATAAACATCACATGCAATCAATATAAGTGATATGATATGGCCATCATCATCTTGTGCTTGTGATCTCCATCTCTGAAGCACCATCATGATCACCATCGTCACCGGCACGACACCTTGATGTCCATCGTAGCATCGTTGTCGTCTCCCCAACTATTGCTTCTATGACTATCGCTACCACCTAGTGATAAAGTAAAGAAATTATAGGGCGATTGCATTTCATACAATAAAGAGACAATCATATGGCTCTTGCCAGTTGCCGATAACTCAGTTACGAAACATGATCATCGCATACAATAAAATTTAGCATCATGTCTTGACCATATCACATCACAGCATGCCCTGCAAAAACAAGTTAGACGTCCTCTACTTTGTTGTTGCAAGTTTTACGTGGCTGCTACGGGCTGAGCAAGAACCGTTCTTACCTACGCATCAAAACCACAATGATAGTTCGTCAAGTTAGTGTTGTTTTAACCTTCTCAAGGACCGAGCATAGTCACACTCGTTCAACTAAAGTTGGAGAAACTGACACCCGCCAGCCACCTATGTGCAAAGCACGTCGGTAGAACCAGTCTCGCGTAAGCGTATGCGTAATGTCGGTCTGGGCCGCTTCATCCAACAATACCGCCGAACCAAAGTATGACATGCTGGTAAGCAGTATGACTTGTATCACCCACAACTCACTTGTGTTCTACTCGTGCATATAACATCTACGCATAAACCTGGCTCTAATACCACTATTGGGGAACGTAGTAATTTCAAAAAAATCCTACGCATACGCAAGATCATGGTGATGCATAGCAATGAGCGGGGAGAGTGAGTCCACGTACCCTCGTAGACCGAAAACGGAAGCGTTAGCACAACGCGGTTGATGTAGTCGTACGTCTTCACGATCCGACCGGTCCAAGTACCGAACGTATGGCACCTCCGAGTTCAGCACACGTTCAGCTCGATGACGTCCCACGAACTCCAATCCAGCAGAGTTTTGCGGGAAAGTTCTGACGGCACGACGCATGATGACGGTGTCGATGATGCTACCGACGCAGGGCTTCACCTAACCACCACTACGATATTACCGAGGTGGAATATGGTGGAGGGGGGCACCGCACACGGCTGGGAGAGATCAACAGATCAACTTGTGTGTCTAGAGGTGCCCCCCTGCCCCCGTATATAAAGGAGTGGAGGAGGGGGAGGGTCGGCCCTCCTATGGCGCGCCCTGGAGGAGTCCTACTCCCACCGGGAGTAGGATTCCCCCCTTCCAAGTAGTAGGGGTAGGATTCAAGGAAAGGGAAAAGAGAAGAGAAGGAAGGAGGGGGCGCAGCCCCTCCCCCTAGTCCAATTCGGACTAGGCCTTAGGGGGGCGCGCAGCCTCCCCTCTCTCTTTCCCCTAAAGTCCAATAAGGCCCATGTACTCCCCGACGAATTCCCGTAACTCTCCGGTACTTTGATAAATACCCGAATCACTCGGAACCTTTCCGATGTCCGAATATAGTCGTCCAATATATAGATCTTTACGTCTCGACCATTTCAAGACTCCTCGTCATGTCCCCAATCTCATCCGGGACTCCGAACTACCTTCGGTATATCAAAACACATAACTCATAATATAAATCGTCACCTAACGTTAAGCGTGCGGACCCTACGGGTTCGAGAACAATGTAGACATGACCGAGACACATCACCGGTCAATAACCAATAGTGGAACCTGGATGCTCATATTGGATCCAAAATATTCTACGAAGATCTTTATCGGTCAAACCGCATAACAACATACGTTGTTCCCTTTGTCATCGGTATGTTACTTGCCCGAGATTCGATCGTCGGTATCTCAATACCTACTTCAATCTCGTTACCGGCAAGTCTCTTTACTCGTTATGTAATGCATCATCCCGCAACTAACTCATTAGTCACATTTCTTGCAAGGCTTATAGTGATGTGCATTACAGAGAGGGCCCAAAGATACCTCTCCGACAATCGGAATGACAAATCCTAATCTTGAAATACGCCAACTCAACAAGTACCTTTAGAGACACCTGTAGAGCACCTTTATAATCACCCAGTTAGGTTGTGACGTTTGGTAGCACACAAAGTGTTCCTTCGGTATTCGGGAGTTGCATAATCTCATAGTCATAGAAACATGTATAAGTCATGAAGAAAGCAATAGCAACATACTAAACGATCAAGTGCTAAGCTAACGGAATGGGTCAAGTCAATCACATCATTCTCTAATGATGTGATCCCGTTAATCAAATGACAACTCGTGTCTATGGCTAGGAAACTTAACCATCTTTGATTCAACGAGCTAGTCAAGTAGAGGCATACTAGTGACACTTTGTTTGTCTATGTATTCACACATGTACTAAGTTTACGGCTAATACAATTCTAGCATGAATAATAAACATTTATCATGAAATAATGAAATAAATAATAACTTTATTATTGCCTCTAGGGCATATTTCCTTCAGTACTATCTACAAAGCTAGACTTGTCGAAAAAGGTTTTTGACAAAGATCAAGGTGTTGACTACGATGAGATTTTCTCACTGATAACTATACTTAAAGTCTGTCTGAATCATGTTAGCAATTGCCACATTTTATGAAATCTGGCAAATAGATGTCAAAATTGTCTTCCTTAATGGATTTATTAAAGAAGAGTTGTATATGATGTAACCAGAAGGTTTTCTCGATCCTAAAAGTTCTAACAAAGTGTGCAAGTTCCAGTGATCCATTTATGGACTGGTGCAAGCATCTCAGAGTTGGAATATACGCTTTGATAGTGTGATCAAAGCATATGGTTTTATACATACTTGCGGTGAAGCCTGTGTGAGTGGGAGCACTACAACCTTTCTGAGAACTATATGTGAATGACATATTGTTGATCGGAAATTATGTAGAATTTTCTGAAAAGCATAAAGGAGTATTTGAAAGGAGTTTTTCAAACAAAGACCTTAGTGAAGCTGCTTACATATTGAGCATCAAGATCTATAGAGATAGATCAAGACGATTGATAAGTTTT
Source organism: Triticum aestivum (assembly GCF_018294505.1). Lineage (NCBI taxonomy): Eukaryota > Viridiplantae > Streptophyta > Magnoliopsida > Poales > Poaceae > Triticum > Triticum aestivum. The sequence continues at coordinate 177,333,328 of NC_057810.1, read as the reverse complement.
TTCAATGAGTACATACTTTGACAAGTTTTTGAAGTAATTCAAAATGGAACAATCAAAGAAGGAGTTCTTGCCTGTGTTGCAAGGTGTAAAGTTGAGTAAAGACTCAAAACCCGACCAAAATAGAAAATAGAAAGAGAATGAAAGTCATTCCCTATGCCTCAGCCATAGGTTCTACAAAGTATGCCATGATGTGTACCAGATCTATTGTATACCCTACACTGAGTTTGGCAAGGGAGTACAATAGTGATCTAGGAGTAGATCACTGGACAGCGGTCAAAATTTCCCCTAGTGGAATAAGGATATGTTTCTCGATTATGGAGGTGACAAAAGGTTTGTCGTAAAGGGTTATGTCGATGCAAGTTTTAACACTGATCCAGATGACTCTAAGTCTCAATCTGGATACATATTAAAAGTGGGAGCAATTAGCTAGAGTAGCCCCGTGCAGAGCATTGTTGACATAGAAATTTGCAAAATACATACGGATCTGAATATGGCAGACCCGTTGACTAAACTTCTCTCACAAGCAAAACATGATCATACCTTAGTACTCTTTGGGTGTTAATCACATGGCGATGTGAACTAAGATTACTGGCTCTAGTAAACCCTTTGAGTGTTGGTCACATGGCGATGTGAACTATGGGTGTTAATCACATGGTGATGTGAACTATTGGTGTTAAGTCACATGGCGATGTGAACTAGATTATTGACCCTAGTGCAAGTGGGAGACTGAAGGAAATATGCCCTAGAGGCAATAATAAAGTTGTTATTTTATATTTCCTTACTTCATGATAAATGTTTATTATTAATGCTAGAATTGTATTAACCGTAAACTTGATACATGTGTGGATACATAGACAAAACTCCGTGTCCCTACTATGCCTCTACTTGACTAGCTCGTTAATAAAAGATGGTTAAGTTTCCTAACCATAGACATGAGTTGTAGTTTGATTAACGGGATCACATCATTAGAGAATGATGTGATTGACTTGACCCATTGAGTTAGCTTAGCACTTAATCGTTTAGTATATTGCTATTGCTTTCTTCATGACTTATACATGTTACTATAACTATGAGATTATGCAACTCCCGAATACCGGAGGAACACTTTATGTGCTACAAAACGTCACAACATAACTGGGTGATTATAAAGGTGCTCTACAGGTGTCTCTGATGGTACTTGTTGAGTTGGCATAGATCAAGATTAGGATTTGTCACTCCGATTATCGGAGAGGTATCTCTGGGCCCTCTCAGTAATGCACATCACCATAAGCCTTGCAAGCAATGTGGTTAATGAGTTAGTTGCGGGATGATGCATTACGAAACGAGTAAAGAGACTTGCCGGTAACGAGATTGAACTAGGTATTGAAATACCGACGATCGAATCTCAGGCAAGTAATATACCGATGACAAAGGGAACAACGTATGTTGTTATGCGGTTTGACCGATAAAGATCTTCGTAGAATATGTAGGAACCAATATGAGCATCTAGGTTCTGCTATTGATTATTGACCGGAGATGAGTCTCGGTCATGTCTACATAGTTCTCGAACCCGTAGGGTCCGCACGCTTAACAATCAGTATTATGAGTTTATGTGTTTTGATGTACCGAAGGTAGTTCGGAGTCCTGGATATGATCACGGACATGACAAGGAGTCTCGAAATGGTCGAGAAGTAAAGATCGATATATTGGATGACTATATTTGGACATCGGAATGGTTCCGGGTGAGATCGGGCATATACCGAAGCATCGGGGGGTTACCGGAACCCTCTGGGAGGTATATGGGCCTTATTGGGCCATAGTGCGAGATAGGAGAAGGGATCAAAGGTGGGGGCACCCCCCCCAAGCCCAATCCGAATTGGGAAGGGGGCCGGCCCCCTCTTTCCTTCCTCCTTCCCCCTCCTTCCTTCTCGTCTAATCCAACTAGGGAAGGGGGGAATCCTACTCCCGGTGGGAGTAGGACTCCCCTTGGGGCGCGCCTAGGAGGCCGACCTCCTCCCCCTCCTCCACTCCTTTATATATGGGGGAGGGGCACCCCATAGACACACAAGTTGATCATTGATCTTTTAGCCGTGTGCGGTGCCCCCCTCCACCATAATCCACCTCGGTCATATCATCATAGTGCTTAGGCGAAGCCGTGCGTCGGTAGCTTCATCATCACCGTCATCACACTGTCGTGCTAACGAAGCTCTCCCTCGAAGCTCTACTGGATCGTGAGTTCATGGGACATCACCAAGCTGAACGTGTGCAGATCGCAGAGGTGCCGTACGTTTGGTACTAGGATCGGTCGATCGTGAAGACGTACAACTATATCAACCGCTTACTGTCTACGAGGGTATGTGGACAACACTCTCCCCTCTCGTTGCTATGCATCACCATGATCTACGAGGGTATTTGAAATTACTATGTTCCCCAACACATTGATGGAAGGAACACGGATTAGATTCATGCGGATGGATCAAAAGTGACCAAAAGTTGAATTAGTAGGATCTTCGTCCTAATTCAACTTTTGATTCGTCCAAATGAATCTAATCGATGTTTCTTCCTCACAATGATATATTAATTCATCATGGACATACTGATATAACAACCTCTTAATTGGTACTGTATCAAAATTTGTATAACGGCGTATAAATACACTAAAAATAAAAAAATGAAAAGAAGAATACTAGTAGCGCTGGACAGGAACCACGCTACTACTAGTTAGATTAGCAGTAGCGCTGGAAACAACACATGCTACGACTATATGTCTTAGCAGTAGCGTGTGTTACACGCGCTACTGCTAAGGAATAGTTGTAGCGTCTTACTAGTAGCGCGGGGCCCTGCGCTACTAGTAGGCATTAAACCCGTGTTACTACTAGGCTTTTCCCTAGTAGTGGTACATCGTGACGTGTTCGTGTGCGAACACCGGGCCATGGTTATGTTCCCTCTTCAAGAATTCATCTGATTAACCAGTTAACTTGCCGATTAACCCCTACTTGTAGGGTCACCGAATAGCCTATAAACCGATAAATCGTCCGATTAATTGATTAAATGGCTGATTAACTTGCCGATGAGCCGATTAATCCCCTACTCACCAGCCAACCGAGTAGCTACCAGTTAACGATTTCCTCAACAATGGTTATGTTGCCGGCCACCGAGATCATAAGGAAGACACACCTGAATTGGCGTATGTGCGATGTTGCTCTCCCTCCTCGTGACCTCCTCCAGCACGCCCGACGATCTGCCTTGCCTCCATCTTCTCTTTGGGCGTTGGGATACGGGACGAACCATTGTTTTGTCTCGAGCCGCCTAGACTGTAGATCTTCGATGAAGGAATAACTAATGAGGCCTTTGTGCGACATTGCTCTGCTTCTGTTGTGATTAGTTAGCTTGTAGTAATTAGAGGGAACCTCCCCCCTTGTCTTGCTGCGTGCAGTTGCCATCTAGCAACCGACGTGTCTCTCTTTCCCCTCTCTTCTAACCATTGCATCTGTTCCAGTTGTCGTGACTTGTGCGCCGTATCTTTTTAGAATATACATAAGTGTTTACATCTGCCCGTCAATACAGTTGATCATTTTTCACTCAAAACACATTATCAGCATGCTCTGCCAAGAGCATAGAAACACCTCGCCGATGTTATCTACGGTGACAATCTAATGGAGGAGGAATTATGCCTTGTGGACAGTGCAACCACAAACTCCATGCTAAGGGAGATGGAATATTTCCAAACTCTTAAAAATATGAATGGAGATATTCTAACTATCGCTGGACGCGATGCGATGATCGTTGGCACTGGATGTGCCATATTTACCCTCCTAGGCAGTACACAGTGACAATTGAGGATGTTTTGTTGTATCCCGACTCAGCACATAACCTGATCAGTTATCGAGATATCCATGAAAATGACTTTCACATTGAAACCCATGAAGACAACAAAGAAGAGTATCTACTCTTCACCAAAGATCACGGATATGGCAAGCAGGTACATGAAAAAAAATTCTTCTCTATCGTCTGGTTTGTACTATATATACATCAAACCCGTAGAACATGTTGCATACAAAATTACTTTCTAAAATGTTGACGCATTGCAAACCTGGCATGATTGCCTAGGCCATCCCGGAATTGGAATGATGAGGAAATTACTAGCAATTCCATTGGTCATAATTTGCTTCAGTCAAAATTTTCTCAATTTTCAGACTTTGTGTGTACATCTTGTGCCACGAAGAATCTATTTTTGAGGCCCTCTCACCTCAAAATACAAGCTGAATCACTTCAGTTTCTCGAATGCATTCAAGGAGACATTTGTCATCCCATCCAACCATTATCTGGACCTTTCTGTTACTTCATGGTTCTAATGGATGCATATATGCGATGGTCACACGTGTGTCTTCTATCCACGCGTAACCATGCATTTACCAAGATAATGAGGCAAGTCATTAAGTTACAAGCCCATTATCCAGAAAGTAAAATTAAGACAATTCGCATGGGCAATGCTACAGAATTATCCTCACGTGCTTTAAATGATCCTTGCATGGTCCTGGGGATTGAAGCTTAGCACTCTGCTCCATATGTCGATACACAAAATGGTTTTGTTGAACCATTGATTAAAAGGATCAAACTCATTGCAAGACCTTTGTTAATGAGTTGCAACTTGCCAACCTCATGTTGGGGTCATGCGGTTCTACATGTTGCTGACTTGTTATAATTGAGGCCTAATGCATATCACAGTACTTCCCCTCTGCAATTAGTACATGGAAATCCTCCTAGCATTTCCCATCTGCGTAAGTTCGGATGTGCTATATACATTCTGATCTCACCATCACAGCGGACATCCATGGGCCCACATAGGAAACTGGGGATCTATGTAGGGTACAAATCACCATTGATTATTGAGTACCTAGAACCCCTTACTAGGGACTTGTTCACATCCCGTGAGCTGATTGTATATTTAATGAGGAACACTTTTCGACATTACGGGAAGATTTCAAGTACTAGAAAGAATGTTTGGAAATTGATTGTAATGCTCAAGACATTTCATCCTCTAATCCACATATCCAAGAGACCGAACTCCAAGTTCGTAAAATCATTAATTTTCAATATCTTGCAAATAACCTGTCAGATTCATTTACTGATCTAAAAGGTGTTACAAAGTCCTTAAATCTGGCCCGAAATGCGCCCAAAAGAGTGGAGGAGTAAAAAGCACTCAACTCCTTGTTTCTAAAAAGAGGGGGAGTAGTAAGGCCTCTGGCCTGGAACAAGCTTCCATCAAGCAACAAAGAAAATCGAGGAGAAAAACCTCAGAGTCAGTAAATGCAAGTTAGCTCAATGTTGAAAAACACATTATGGGTTACTATATACACCTAGTGGAAGGGCAACCTCCACAACCCAGCTTCACTTCGCACACACTGGTTGGGCCATCAGAACACCTAGACTCATGCGTATTGGGAAATCATGAAGAGTCACTAGGGATGCAGGGAATTTCCATCAACTATATCGATTCTAGAGAATCTTTCGATCGTAAGTCTATGATTGTCGACATTTATTTTGCTAAAAAAATTGCATATATCCTTCTCACTGATCATGATCCAAAGACTATCGTTGAGTGACAAAAGCACTCCGACTGGCCTAAATGGAAGGACGCAATACAAGCAGAAATTGCCTTGCTTAACAAAAGAAATATTCATTGGAGCAATATTGACACCTCCCAATGTTTTCCGTGTGGGATACAAATGTGTTTTTCTCTGAAAACGGAATGAGAACAATGAAGTGGTGAGATATAAAGCAAGGCTCATAACACAAGGGTTCACACAGAGACTTGACATTGATTTTAATGAGACATATTCTCCTGTAATGGGTGGAACCACCTTCTGATACCTTATATCTTTGGCAGTGCAAAATCGTCTATCTATGTAGTTGATGGACGTTGTGACCGCATATCTTTACAGATCACTAGATTCAGACATGTATATGAAGGTTCCTGGCGGAATCTCTATCCCGAATACGCAAAACACAACATGTATTACGTAAAACTAAATAGGTCATTATATGGCTTAAGACAGTCGGGACGGATGTGGTACAACCGACTAAATGAGTTTCTTCTTCATAAAGGTTACTCCAATAGTAGTGATTGCCCATGTGTCTTTATCAAAAAGTTCTCTGCATGATTTTGCATCATTTTAGTGTACGTCGATGATGTCAACATCATTGGCAACACGCAAGACAATGATGAAGCATGCAATCACCTAAAGATGATATTTGAGATGAAGGATTTGGGTAAAGCCAAATTTTGCTTAGGTATTCAACTAGAGCACCTTCCCTTAGAAATCATGGTATACCAAGCTGCTTATATCCAGAAAATATTGGAGAAACTCAATATGGAAAAATCCTACCCATCTGAAACTCCCATGGTGGTTCGCTCTCTAGATATAGAGAAAGATTCGTTCAGGCCAAGGAATGACGGAGAAGAAAAATTAGGACCTGATGTTCCATATCTCAGTGTCGTTGGAGCGCTCATGTATCTTAAAGATTGCACGAAACCCGACCTCACATTTGCAGTGAATCTACTTGCTAGACTAGTGCAGCTCCCACCAAACGTCATTGGTCTGGAGTGAAGAATATCTTTCGATATCTCCAAGGCACAAAGGATCTTGGCCCATTTTTTCAGTTCTAGAGAAATCAGGACCCTAATATGATTGGATATGCCGATGTTGGCCATTTATCTGATCCCCATAATGCCATATCGCAGTTCGGCTTTGTGTTCCTACATGGTGAAACTGTCATATCATGGAAGTCCTCTAAACAGACTCTGGTGGCAACATCTACCAACCATTCTAAAATAATTTCATTATTTGAGGCATCACGCGAACATATGTGGCTTCGCAGAATGATAAACCACATGCAACAGTCATGCGTAATTGGTTTTATTGAATCACCTACCATTATCTACGAACATAATGTGGCTTGTGTTGCACAAATGCAAACAGGATACATTAAGAGTAATATCACTAAGCATATTTCTCTTAAATGATTTTCCCCCATGATCTTCAGAAAAGTGGGGAAATAAACATCTTGCAAGTTAAATCATGTGAAAACCTTCCTGATTTATTTACCAAGTCTCTACAAAATTCTACATTCCAAAAATATGTTCATGGAATTGGTATACGACAATTTCAGTACTTGCTATCAGGGGGAGTGTCTCCCTGAACTATTCCTGTTTAAAACATCATATTGAACTCTTTCTCTTTGTGAGTTTATATTTCAGGTTCTCATCAAGGATCCTATTGAAGAATTTTTTTAAGAAGGATCTTTTCGAGGTGATGATACTACAATGGAAAATCTTGGAGATGATGATTACCTGGACAAGCGTGTGAAGATTCTACATGGACACGGGTAGATTAGGGGGAGTGTTATGATTAATTAGCTTGTAGTAATTTGAGGGGAAATCTCCCCTTGTCTTGCGAAATGAAGTTGCCTTCTAGCAACCGATGCGTCTCTCTTTTCCCACTCTTCTAACTGTTGCATCGGTTCCAATCCTTGCGACTTGTGCGTCGTATCTCTTCAGAACATACATAAGTGTAATCTATCTGCCTATCAACACAGTTGATCATTTTCCACTCAAAACAGCTTCGTCGCTGTCGGCGGCGGTGACTGCCATGCACTTTGGTATATAAGGCAACTCTCAATTTTCATCTATCCCTGCATTCTATTATCCTTGAGCTCATGGCTTTGGATTTGTCAAATCGCACTTCAACTCGAAAAGTGCTCAAAGTTTTGCCTGCAAGGGTCGTTGTTGCTTCGTTGATTCTTAGGACTCTTGCTACACTAGAAACAAACTCCCGTCTCTTGGTTTCTTATTTACAATGGATGAGCTGAGCACATGCTTATGTTAATATTCTATTTTGTTACTTATATTGTTCTTAAGAAGCTCCCATCTCTGAATTTAATTAGTTACTATTGGATGAGCATGCTCCTTCTATTTGTTTCTATGTATAGATAGAAATAAGAATTTTCTCCCATGGATTCCCGCATGTAATGTACTTCCTCCGTTCCTTTATATAAGGTGTATTTGTTTTTTAATAAAAATCCACAATGTAAGATGCATTTGTTCTAATTCGTCATAATTTTGATCTTGACCCTCGAGAAAAAAGGAAAGCATCGCTACCCTAATTGCATATTTCTCTCCTTGTAGAGAAAAAAAAGGAAACTAAGTATTTTTCGATTGCGTGTATCTCTTCCTTTTCTAGCCTAAATGATTTACTTGCCACTAATCCACCAATTAGACAAGGGTAATTTCGATATAAATTGTCTATAATCATGTGTCTTGGTCACCGTGCTGAAAATAATACACCTTAGATAAAAAAATGGAGAGAGTATTTGTTTAAACAGGTTACCTACAAACTAAAATAACAATGCATGCTTCCTTTAAGCAATTTCGGTCTGATTTGGAAAGATGGATAGCACTAACAATTCTTGGAGCCATCCTATTGGTTTGCTGTTTCCATTTATTTCAGCCTCATGTTTGGTTTCTCACAGCTAGCTTGACTATGCAAATTTAACCTTTGCAATGATGTTTTTTTCTCACATGCAGGACATCGTCAACCACACATGCAAGCTTCTCATGAACTACTCTACCTTCTTCCTAAAATTTGGTGCAGTATTGCTTAAATGAATAATTAGTGCTCATTAGGTTGATCAACTTTGATTGTGATCTTTCTAAGTGGAACTTCAATTGTTTTCCAGAAAAGCACTCTCACACCGACCATGTGTGTATGTATCAGCATGAATAAATACTCATCTATTTTGGACAGTATATTTGCCTCTTTACCATGCAATATCACTAATGACAAACTACTTACTATATTGATATTGCGACCACTTTGATCTATATTCATTGCAGTAATGGCAGAATCTGCAACTTCAACCCAAAAAAACTATCATTTGATTCTTTTTGCTTCCATACCTTGTCGAGAACTTCAAATACTTTTATGTGCTGAGTGGTAATCCCTTTTATACCTAGGTTTGTTACACTAATTGCAGGCATAAAATGCCATCATCATTTCTCTACTCCCCACTCTATCGACCATCCTATTCAGCAACAGACAATTCCCACAGCAACACGCGGGATATCATCTAGTTCATCATAATGTATCACCGGACACAGCGTGTGATATGAACCGAACCTCGATGGCAAGATCCGATCTGTTGTTGCGGCCCGATCTTTCACGACACTCCACCACCACCGGTAGCAACCTCTCGCCCGCGCACGCGATGTACACGAAATAGAGGGTTTGAACCTTGCGGCCCAGCACGAGAAAACCAATCTTGACGAAGGTACTCACGCGCAAAACAATTTCCACGAAGAGAAATCGCAATACAGAGGTTTTCTAAAGATCCCTCCAAAACTTGATACGGGTGTCTACCTAAAAACACATCGTGTTTATTTCATAAAAATAACCTCCCTTTTACAAAGAACTAGTTTGGCTTTATATAATAGCTACACCCTAACTATCTTGGAAAGCAAGACTTGCTACGTGCTTAAAACAGAAGGTAACACGTAAGCATATCTAAACCGACTTGAAAGATTGAAACAAAATAAAACTAGTACTAGCTTTCGTGCATGAGCTGGTTTGTGCATGAGTTGGGTCAATCTGGGAGGGCCCCAGCCAATATCCTTCAAGCTCAAAAACTCCCAAATAAATGGCCTTCTCACGTACATGGCTTCCTTGATTGGCAGGAAAAGGAAGAATAATATTCTTCTTCTTTTGATTCTGACGTTGGACTCCTTGGTGCCTCCATCTTAACCTGAATAGGCTTCTCTTCTCTCCTGATGCACATCGCTTGCAATGCTTCAGCATGCATGCATCTATCTACTAGTGGTTGCTCATCTCCAGAACTTAGGCGCGGTTGCTCCAGTGTATATGCAGTGTATTTTCGGACAACACCAACTTCAGGCAAAACAACAATCTTGGTATTTAAATTACATGCGGTCATATCATCCTCTCCCCCTTGAATGGAAACCGTCCTCGGTTTCGAGTTATTCTCTGCAACAATATGTTTGTTTGCGGACTGAGCGATGACAGAAAAAATTCCAGCAACTTTGACTTTCTTCTTTTCTTCTTTTTTCTGCTCTTTTATCTTCTCAAGATGTTCTTTCCTCCAAGAAATAAAACGATCCACATCCATTGGCACGAGGCTGCACTTCTTACCCCTCTTGACGATATATCTGTGTGTTTTGCAATCATATGCAACATCGTGCTCTTTGTACCATGGCTCGCCCAATAACAAGTGACATGAAATCATTGGTGCCGGAATCACATCACACAAAACCTCGCAAAAATAATTACCCAGCAAAAACAGTACCTTGGTTTGATGCGTGACAGTGAGCACTTCGCGACCCCAACAGAACAAGTATGGTTGTGCTCGTGGTGTCATCGATAGATCTAGCTTCTCCACCATCTCGATGCTTGCAGCGTTGATCGAACTCATGTGGTCGATTGTCATGGCACATGATCTCTCCTGTACCACAACACGAATATGAAAAAACCCATCCCATCGACCTTCCTCCTCCAATTGAAATCCATAGCTTAGCTTCCATGATAATCCAATCATCTAACTCCACAGTGTCGTGAACAATGTTGCTCTGAATACCACCTGATATGAACCGAACCTCGATGGCGAGATCCGATCTATTGTTGCGGCTCGATCTTTCACGACACTCCACCACCACCGGTAGCAACCTCTAACCCGCGCACGCGATCTACATGAAATAGAGGGTTTGAACCTTGCGGCCCAGCACGAGAAAACCAATCTTGACGAAGGTACTCACGTGCAAAACAATTTCCACGAAGAGAAATCGCAACACAGGGGTTTTCTAAAGATCCCTCCAAAACTTGATACGGGTGTCTACCCTAAAAACACATCGTGTTTATTTCATAAAAATACCCTCCCTTTTACAAAGAACTAGTTTGGCTTTATATAATAGCTGCACCCTAACTATCTTGGAAAGCAAGACTTGCTACGTGCTTAAAACAGAAGGTAACACGTAAGCATATCTAAACCGACTTGAAAGATTGAAACAAAATAAAACTAGTACTAGCTTTCGTGCATGAGCTGGTTTGTGCATGCGTTGGGTCAATCTGGGTGGGCCCCAGCCAATATCCTTCAAGCTCAAAAACTCCCAAATAAATGGCCTTCTCACGTACATGGCTTCCTTGATTGGCAGGAAAAGAAAGAATAATATTCTTCTTCTTTTGATTCTGACGTTGGACTCCTTGGTGCCTCCTCCTGAACGTAGCTTACCAAAATAACTAAAGTATTCTTTTCCTTCGTTTCCTCTTGATGCATGATTGTCTAACACCGAAGCAATTATCATCTTAACCTGAATAGGCTTCTCTTCTCTCCTGATGCACATCGCTTGCAATGCTTCAGCATGCATGCATCTATCTACTAGTGGTTGCTCATCTCCAGAACTTAGGCGCGGTTGCTCCAGTGTATATGCAGTGTATTTTCGGACAACACCAACTTCAGGCAAAACAACAATCTTGGTATTTAAATTACATGCGGTCATATCAGCGTGCCTCGCGCGGGCTTGGCTAGTATGATCTTTTCCTTGCACAATTTACTGGGTGTAACAAGCTAGTGGTAAACTCACACAACATGGTGGTCATTAACACAATGGAGAGAGAAAATTTCACGGGAGCCTCAGTAGCTATTTATTATGATTGTTATCATATGTTATGCCAATTCCCTTGTATACTTTTTCGTGTAGCTTTTGAATTTTGCCTGAGGGGCAAATTCTATAGCCCATAAGCTAGCTAGTTAGCAAAATTTAGTGTCGACATGGATGAAGGTCCTGCTTCTATTTCTCCCCTGATTGGAAAAGAACTTGGGAGTCGCCATGGGGTGCATCCAAATGCCAAAATATGTGGAGTGAAGTTTTTTTTCATATCAAGGCTCTTTGGAGTTGTCCAACAAGTCATACGTACAACTCAGGCTATTAGCTAGAAACTGTTTCATACCTGCTACAAATCCTATCCTGTGTGCAGACTCACCGATCTCTATCAGCAGATGAGTAATGATGCATCTCCAGTGACATGCGAGCCCAACAAAAGAATCTCGAGGGACAGTTGACCACCAAAACAATCCAAATTTGGTCGCTACACACTAGCCATTCACCACCAAAATAATAACTTCAAAATACATAAACTATTAATATTATGACATTTTAAACAGTCACGAGACGAGATGCTCTCACGATAACTTCTCCCTTGTCAGAAACATCTAGAGTCAACACCTTGGTCCTCCAGTGACTCCTCCGGATGTCGAAAACCAAAACCTACAAAGTCAGTATGACATATTTCTTATAGGTAATCATATTCCCGTATGAAAAATAAACGGTCAAGCAAATCTCAACTAAATTTACCGAAACATCCACTTTTCTATTCCAGTTTATTCCTCCCATAAAACGATTCTTGCAAACATCCAACATCATTTTCTCCAACTGGTAATAGCAATAAGAAAGAATTGAACTGAGCGTAAAGTAATAGAATGCGCATGAATATAATTTCTTCTGAATGTAACTAAATCCTACAAAATGTGTAATACACTAACCTCGACTGTAGTAGAAACTTCCTCTCCCTCAAAACAGCTGATAATATCACCTCTACAGATTCCAAGCATCTCAGCATGGGACCCACTTGACACCTAAGGTTTAATTGGCAACAATGACTACATAATATGCCACCAGTCCAGAAATAAACAATATAATGAGCATGCATACGAAGGGGAGCCTTGGCGCAGTGGTAAAGCTGCTGCCTTGTGACCATGAGGTCACGGGTTCAAGTCCTGGAAACAGCCTCTTACAGAAATGTAGGGAAAGGCTGCGTACAATAGACCCAAAGTGGTCGGACCCTTCCCCAGACCCTGCGCAAGCGGGAGCTACATGCACTGGGGCTGCCCTTTTAATGAGCATGCATACCTCTTGAACAATAAGACCACTATCAATTTTGCATTTTCGCCTTATCCTCTCAATATGAGAAGGGTCTAGAAGCTTGATAGCGAAAAGCTTCAATCTGAGGTGGAGCCGAGGGATGCGCCTATACATATTTACAGAATTTAGACATAAGCATGTAACCCTTTTTAAATGAGTCATTTTTATTGAATTCTAAACTATATAACATGCTGGAAAGCTGCTGATAGTATACCAAATATTTTGCAACTTGATTTAAAATTAACATCGCAACTTTTATGCTAAATTAAATTGAAAAAACATAAATGGGGCAACTATTTATATCTTATGATCAAACAGACTAAATGGTGCAACTTGATAAATGTATCTGTCCAGCGGTTGAACTGAGTAGAACCATACCCATGATTCCTCCAGAAGTAGAAGCATTGGTGCAAGATAGAAGTAGGTATGAAAGATCCGCTCGTAGAGTTGTTGATCATGCCAACAATATTTGCACTGAAGTCAATTGCTGGCCCTCCATCATCAAACTATTAAAATGTCATCCACAATGTTGTAGAATTGAAAATGATACAAAAAATTGATTAATTTGACAACAGTAAATAAAATTCAACATAAAAAAAACTCACGCAGATGAAACTATTTTTTAGCAGAAAGGTGAATTTATATTGGATATGCACTAATCCCTAAATTCTCTAAGCTCCCTGGGAATAAAAGACAAGGGAGAGCTCCGGTGTTTTTTTTTTCTACAGTGGGTCCCAATTGTCTCTGTCAGGCAGCGTTGTGGGACCCTGCCTGCACTCGCATTGGTCAAATGCAGTGCACTGGATGTCTGCTACTTTCGATTTGAGGGTATGCGTGTAGAGATGGGAGGAAATTTGGGGTTGAGCGGTGACACTGTCGGCAGTCACTTGAAAGGAAGTGATTTAGAGTGCACTACCGCCGCTCCATCCCCGTCTTTGGTGTGCCTGCTAATTTGTCCGTCCCAGCAGCCAAGCGTTCCTCGATGTTGTTGTTTCTAGCTTACTCGCCATCAGATGCTTCTCCCGTCATTTTGGATGGTGGCACTGGCCAAATGCATGCGAGCGTAGCTGCTCCCTCTCCTGATGGTTGGTCTCCCGATGTTGCGGCTGTGCATTCCATGCCGTTGTGTCTGTTATTTCCCCGATTCAGTTTTGGGTTTTTGCGTGTGTCTGGGCAGCTGATGGGCTGTGTCTGTTGTTGCCCCAATTCAGTTTTGGGTTTTTGCACGTGTTATCTTCCTCTTTTCAGTTACTTCATTGGCTTAATTTCTCTTATATATAACATTCTTTAAAACCGAGTAAGATTTAGGATCACTATTGATTTCTTTTTGATGTTTCGTCGCTGAAGGTGAAGTTCCTATCTTTCTCTGATGGTTTGCTATAACTGTTAATGGAGTTACATATAGGTTCCAAACAATCCGTCGGGGATTGTTGGCGCGTCTTTATGTGGCGGCTGATGGGCCTTTGGTCGTTTGAGTTATTGAGGGTAATCAATGGAAGATGGACTCTAGCTCAGGCTCAGATGGTGCAGCGAAATCAGCCTGAGGCACTTAGAACACAGGGATAGATAAAACAGAGAGGCAGGAAAGGGGTGGTCGGACAGACTTAGTGTTGGAATTTTCAGGCCACGTACCTTGTTTCTCCACTTTTAACTAAATTTGTAAATGAGCTGTACACTTATCAAACTTGACATCAGTGCAATATAGGATGCTTGTATTCCATTTTGAGTACATTCACACAGTAAGATTCTTTATGTTTTCAGTTACGCAATTACAAAACAGGCTGATATTATCACAAAAAAATCAGCAGTGACCACTTAGAATGTTTGTCAGGTTACAGCGAATTGGAAGATAGAATGCAATTTTCACCAAATTTGGAAAGTGCATGGCTCAGTCTGGTGTTATTGCTTATTGATAACGTCCTGGATTTCTCAAGTGGTCATGTTATGGTTTAACAGAATAACTTTTTGTCAGAACTATCAGAGTTATAGAGCAGTCAAAAATTAGACCAACGGACAATCCCATCTCCTGCCGACAAACTATTGTGGAACATAGGAAGTAAGAGAGAAAATAGAAGATTTGAAGCCTTCTTATCTCTTATCAGTATGCAAATAGATGGCATGCATTGCAACATTGGAGCTATCATGCTAATTGTTTCAGGTTTGGAAAGAAAAGCACACATCAATATTTTTGGATGGCATGCATTGCAACTCGCCACTGATTGGTACAAATCATCTCCATCTATTTATTGCTCTCAACGAGTGCACCCTACAGTTCAAAGCCTTACATATAATGTTGATGCCATATTCGTAATTCATTCCCTGTTTTTACAGCTTTGCAAACATAAATGTCAATTGCTAAGAATTATCGACAAATTGCTGTAATATGTGTAGATGAGACATATTTCTGGTGGATACTGCATGTCGGTTCTCTTTTGTAGGTCTGAATAAATGTACGGTCATATTTGTATTCTCTTCGTCAGTTTACAGCCTTTGATGATTACATACAGATGTTTTTATAAATTTTAATCTTTTCAACAAGGGGATGTGAGGAGCTTTATGATTAGAAAATAACCATAGAGACGCTGAACTAATTGATTGAAACAAATCAACCGAGTTGTTCCTTTCATTTATTATTTTTTAACAAAATGAATGTCGGCTGCTATTTTCCAAGATGTGACTATGTGAGAGATCTCTACACCTTAGCTAAAATGCAGCAGATGGTACTTATCTCTTCCAGTTAGATCTCTTTGGTTGTGTGTCTCTGACATTCCTTCCCCTGGAGGTTCTTTCTGCTGTAATGATTTTTTGGTAGTTATAGTGGCATATATATATAAGATATCTTTGGATGTAAAGCACTAAAAAAACTTGAAATAGGCTATTGGTTTGGTATGATTATCCACTAATCACATAATTATTATACAGGTCGGCCTCTTTCCCTCCATCACAACTCTACTTACTTCCACCTGTTATGCATATTATATTTTCTGACTAGGTGACAGACACCTTATCCCTTATGTGTGCTTCAACAACCTGTAACGCAGTGCTCTCCAAATACTCAACCAAACTTCAAAGGTAAGCTCCTTATCTTGCTATAATTTTTGCAATCATGTATCAGTTATGTGGATAAGGAGGAAAACACAGGCAGCAAAAGGGCTTTGATGCGGGGCGGTGGCTGTGGGGTGCAGGATACACTTTGCTGCTGCCATTGTGTGACCAGAAGCTAACACGTCAGTGTGAGGGCTTCTACGTCACACTGCTCCGCCAGGCAGCAAATCGGTTGCGTGTTTATACTTCAAATTTGTAATCAGCACCTTCCACTACAATGATGAGTTGTGCATACGCAAGCAGTCTACTGTGAGTAACTTGTTTACTCTTCATTTGTGGATATGCCTTCTCAGACACGGGGAAGATTTGTCTCAGAAAGTTTATATGATTGGAAATAATAAAATATCTACTTTTTGGAACGATCCTACTGTTATTTATAACTTCCATAGCGTGTCTGGAAGTATGTGCGCTATGGAAGACATCGCCATGGTCCTTTTGGTTTTGGAAGAATAATATTTCATTAATTGTGTGATCATGCTTTTATGAATGCTCTCAAGGAATCAAGCTTGCTTAAGATGTAAGTTTAAGTGACGGTCTTGTGACACTTATTAGATTTTTATATTATATGCTCATATTGATACTAGAGGTAACTTTGGATAACTTCCTACTTGTACTGAGAGTGATGATCTGCCTAACACTAGAATTTATTGGGAGGTTGCCAATGCCATTTGGTTTCGCTCATCTCACTGAGGCTCAATTGGTTCAGGTACCAAACTTGTTTGTTTACCGGCTACCTCATTCAAGTTCATCTTTATTCTACTTGATGCTTCCAGAAGGTCGGCTTTGTGGTACAGTCTATTAGATCCTACACTACAGTTTTTCCTTCCGATTTTGTCAGCAACTTTTGAAAAACTGGCTAATATATTTTGTCAGGTTCTCTGGGAGCCCAAAAACCAATAGGCAAGCAATAGAAGTTGTTCAAAATGAATAATGTTAGCCTGTGATTTGTTTGCATCAGAGTTTTTGATTAAAAATTCATTTTTTGAATATATACCTCATTTGTCATCAACTTAAAATACTAGTGATAGCATTATAAAACAAAACATGGCATAACAATGTAAAACTGCGTTGTCAATATATACCTCATTGTTATCATCTTTACGATGCATGTACATGAAGTGTTGTCTTCGATACATGTTTGGATTCTTAGATTGTGCCCTGCCATAGGTTATTCTCAGGTTCAACTTCTCATCTCTTCCAAGCTGGAAAATTTCTTGACCGGATTTCACATTGTCAACAAACAAAGGCAGTTGGGGGCATTGACCGACTTTAACTTTGAAAAAAGTAATATCATAGTGTTCTTGATGGTACAAGAGGTCACCCTCTGCAGTTGTATCATCTAAAAAATGAACAACCACCTAAAACAATTATTGTAAAAAGTATTTCAGTTAATCTAAGAAAAACAAAAGCCAAAACCATGACCTTCTGTACAATAGAATTTAGAAATGCACCTTAGCATCAGGCCGGTACTCGTTCTTTCCTAACCAGTGGTCAATGGATGGGCAATTTGAGCGGATTAGATGTGCCGTCGTCAACACAACACCAGTTTTAAGATGATCATCCCATTCAAATAAAATGGCAGAACACCTTCGCAGAGCTTTGCCATCTGGAAATTAATACTTACAAACACACATTCATAAACAGTGGTAAATTTCATGGCAATGCTAGAAAAAGAAAATCTATCAAAAGATATTAAATACCAGCAAATGATGAAAGCGCGAGAACAAAATTGGCAGCATGAAGTACAGCCTCTGTTCCAGATTCACGCACTGGGAGAAGTTGTTGATGAGATAGGCAAGTGGAAGATTCGAAGTGAAGTGTTGGCAGTTTCCTCTGGGCAGCTACAAGATTATGCAACAGTTAATATTGTCACAGTGTTCTGGATAGGAGTCGAGATTATAAGCGGCCAGTAGTCTTTTAGTTAAACACTTCATCCTCGTTATCTCCCACTAGTGCACTTGCCTACGCCTAAATTCATTTGCTGCTGAACTGGAAATATGGCATGTGGAGAAATAAGGGCATATATAGATGTCTTTCTTTGAATATACTAGTCTCGGTTAGTCACTAGTACTATTTTTGCATGGAAAAACTGAATTGAGTGCTATTTTGGCAAGTTCATTTTCACTAGTGGTACTTTGCTATTCTCTCTCGACTTGATTTGTGCAGCATATCTTGCCGGACCTACCAAAGATGTGATTACCATGCGAATGAGAAGAGGAACGGAACTAATAAGGGGCTTAGAGAGGGAACCTAGTTTTTCTTCCACCATCTCTTCTGCAGCCCTTAAGGCGTTGTATATTGCCGGGTTGCGAAATCTGTTGTGCATCGCTCCGTCTTTGTCTCTGGGGATATACGGCTCGCAGATCGGGGAGCTCGGTGCAGAGGAGACCACCTCTTCCTCCTCCTCCACCTCCTCCTCCTCCAGTCTGACCAGATTTCTCTTCTTAGCGTCCTGATCCTCGTCATCCTCCTCATCAGGGATCCTCGATTGTGTGGTACCGTCCCCGAGAGCAGGAGATGTTGGCCCGGTTTCCTGACGAGTCGGCGGCCGCCGTCGCTTTCTTGCGGTCGACATGGACCCAGACGCCTCTGCTTCTTGTGTAGGGATAATATCCTTCTTTCTTCTAGCCTCGCTCGACATGGTGGAAAGCAAATTAGGGGAGGACGATAGCCGCCGTCGCCCGTCGGGCAGGAAGTTGGGGTTTGGATTTGACGTTTTCCTTTGGATTTTGGGACTAGAGACGCCTCAAATAGAAATAGTGTAACGCGGGGTCGCCCAGAGGACGGGGCAAGGCGGCGACCACAAGGGGCCGGCCCAGAAGGTGAGGCCACGCGGAGAACAGGGCCACGGCCTAAGTACCTATCTATCTGGATTATCTGGAAGCCCTAAATATTCTCAAAAAAAAATCTGGAAGCCCTAATAAAAAAAGAATATGGAGTATATGGAACCCCTCGAAGAAAAAAAAACTGGAGTGTCTAAAAAATCCACTAAAAGCATCTCCAACAGCCGCGCAACGCGCGGGCGCGGCGCGCTTAAAAACCGTTTACAGCGCCGGAATCGCCTTAGGCGCCGCTTCGCTTCGCCGGCGCTTGTAGCAGCCACGAGTGGGCCGGCCCAGCTAGCGCACTCGCTCTTTCCCTTCCATTCGTCTGCTTTGTTCATTCGTCTCTATGTTTTTTTTTCTTGTTCGTCCATTCGCTTACAAATCTGGAAAAACATGGATTAAAAAAATTACAAATTTGAAAAGTTCATAAATTTTGAAAAACATTCATCAATTTTGAAAAGGTGTAGAAGGCTCAAGTGGTCTGAGCCAATGCGCCTTTCATATGGCCAGAAATGTGCTTATAGGGGTGCTCATTCGTTTATACTGCTTCCTTACGAACAACCGCGGCACCACTACTGAACGACACACCCCGGTCATCATGCCGCCCACACGGCCATGGTGACCGGACAGCGCCCGAGCCGTGTGCTCTGCCCACGAGCACCCCGGCATCCACCAACCGGGCCGCCGCCCCAGCATCCGAGCCCAACCTTCATTCATGGATACACCATACCGACGCGGCCGACCAGAAAGGGGCGGACACCTTGGCAGCGTTGGTGGTCTCGGCGGGCAGATCTGGACCAGGGGAACTCTGGCAATTACACGACGCAGCCGCCAGATGCAACGGAGGGGCACTCCTGCCCCCTTCCTGAAGTCCCCTGCCACCTCCGGCAAGGCCTCGCACGGACCCACACCGCACCATTGAACCACCCCTGCCTGACGAGCCCGTACCTAAACCAGAGTTTTTCTGGGTTGAAGTTGCAGATTCATTGCAGTAATGGCAGAATCTACAACTTCAACCTAGAAAAACACTCTTTGGTTCTGTTTGCTTCCATACCTTGTCGTGAACTTCAAATACTTTGATGTTATGAGTGGTAATCCCTTTTATACCTTGGTTTGTTACACTAATTGCAGGCATAAAATAGCATCATGATTTCTCTAGCCCACTCCATCGCTTAGCCTATTCAGCGATAGACAATTCTCGCAGCAACACACGGGATATCATCTAGTTCATCATGATGTATCACCGGGCACGGCGTGCCCCACATGGGCTTGGCTAGTATGATTTCTTTTTTTTTCTTTGCGGGGATTAGTATGATCTTTCCCTTGCACAATTTACTGGGGGTAACAAGCTAGTGGTAAACTCACACAGCATGGAGGTCATTAACACAATGGAGAGAGCAAATTTCACGGGAGCCTCAATAGATATTCTTTATGGTTGTTACCATGTGTTATGTCAATTCCCTCGTATACCTTTTCGTGTACCTTTTGATTTTTGTGAAACGGGCAAATTCTATAGCCCACGAGCTAGCTAATTCAGCAAACTTTTGTGTCTGCATGGATGAAGCTCCTGCTTCTGTTTCTCCCCTGATTGGAAAAGAACTTGTGAGTCGCCCTGGGGTGCATCCAAATGCCAAAATATGTGGAATAAAGTTTTTTTTATCAAGGCTCTTTTGAGTTGTCCAAAAAGTCAGACGTACAACTCAGGCTATTAGCTAGAAACTATTTCATACCTTTTACAAATCCTATCCTGTGTGCAGACTCACCGACTGTCAGCAGATGAGTAATGATGCATCTCCAGCGACATTCGAGCCCAACGAAAGAACCTCGAGCAGCAGTTGACGACCAAAATAATAGGTCAAAATTTGGTCGCTACACACTAGCCATTCACCACCAAAATAATAACTCCAAAATACATAAACTAGTAATATTATGACATTCTAAACAGTCACGAGACGAGATGCTCTCATGATAACTTCTCCCTTGTCAGAAACATCTAGAGTCAACACCTTGGTCCTCCAGTGACTCCTCCGGATGTCGAAAACCAAAACCTACAAAGTTAGCATGACATATTTCTTACAGCTAAAATTTTGACTAATCATATTCCTGTATGAAAAATGAACGGTCAAGCAAATCTCAACTAAATTTACCGAAACATCCACTTTGTTATTCCAGTTTATTCCTCCCACAAAACGATTCTTGCAAACATCCAGCATCATTTTCTCCAACTGATAATAGCAACAAGAAATAATTGAACTGAGCATAAAGTAATAGAATGCGCATGAATATAATTTCTTCTCCTACAAAATGTATAATACACTAACCTGGACTGTCGTAGAAACTTCCTCTCCCTCAAAACAGCTGATAATATCACCTCTACAGATTCCAAGCATCTCGGCATGGGACCCACTTGATACCTAAGGTTTAATTGGCAACTGTTACTACTCCCTCCGTCCGAAAATACTTGTCATCAAAATGTATAAAAAGAGATGTATCTAGAACTAAAATACGTCTAGATACATCCCCTTTTATCCATTTTGATGACAAGTATTTCCGGACGGAGAGAGTACATAATATGCCACCAGTCTAGAAATAAACAATATAATGAGCATACATACCTCTTGAACAATAAGACCACTATCAATTTTGCATTTCCGCCTTATCCTCTCAATATGAGAGGGGTCTAGAAGCTTGATAGCGAAAAGCTTCAATCTGAGGTGGAGCCGAGGGATGCACCTGTACATATTTATAGAATTTAGACATAAGCATGTAACATTTTTAAATGAGTCGTTTTATTGAATTCTAAACTATATAACATGCTGGAAAGCTGCTGATAGTATACCAAATATTTTGCAGCTCGATTAAAATTTAACATCCCAACTTGTATGCTAAATAAAATTGAAAAATATAAATGAGGCGACTAATTTATATCTTTTGATCAAACAGACTAAATGGTGCAACTTGAAAAATGTCTCTGTCCAGCGGTTGAACTGAGTAGAACCATACCCATGATTCTTCCAGAAGTAGAAGCATTCGTGCAAGATAGAAGTAGGTATGAAAGATCCGCTCGTAGAGTTGTTGATCATGCCAACAACATTTGCACTGAAGTCAATTGCTGGCCCTCCATCATCAAACTATTAAAATGGCATCCACAATGTTTTAGAATTGAAAATGATACAAAAAATTGATTAATCTGACAACAGTAAATCAAATTCAACATAAAAAAACCTCCTGCACATGACACTATTTTTTAGCAGAAAGGTGAATCTATATTGTATATGCACTAATCCCTAAATTCTCTAAGCTCCCTGGGAATAGAAGACAGGGAGAGCTCCAGTATATTTTTTCTACAGTGGGTCCCAATTGGTGTCAGGCAGCGTTGTGGGACCCTGTCTGCACTCGCATTGGTCAAACGCAGTGCACCGCATTTCTGCTCCTTTCGATTTGGGGGTCTGTGTGTAGAGATGGTAGGCGATTTTGGGTTGAGCGGTGACACCGTCGGCAGTCACTTGAAAGGAGGTGATTTAGGGTACACTACCGCTGCTCCATCCCCGTCTTTGGTGCGCCTGCTAATTTGTCCGTCCCATCAGCCAAGCGTTCCTCGAAGTTGTTGTAGCTTACTCTCCATCAGATGGTTCTCCCATCATTTTGGATGGTGGCACTGGCCAAATGCATGTGAGTGTAGCTGCTCCGTCTCCTGATGGTTGGTCTCCCGATGTTGTGTTGTGCATTCCATGTCGTTGTGTCTGTTCTTGCCCCTATTCAGTTTTGGGTTTTTGCGTGTGTTTGGGCAGCCGATGGATTGTGTCTATTGTTGCCCCAATTCAGTTTTGGGTTTTTGCATGTGTTCTCTTCCTCTTTTCAGTTACTTCATCGGCTTAATTTCTCTTATTATTCTTTAAAACTGAGTAGGATTTAGGATCACTGTTGATTTCTTTTTGATGCGTCGTCCCTGAAGGTGAAGTTCCTATCCTTTCTCTGATGGTTTGCTATAACTGTTAATGGAGTTACATATAGGTTCCAAACAATCAGTCGGGGGTTGTTGGTGCGTCTTTATGTGGTGGCTGATGGGCCTTTGGTCGTTCGATTTATTGGGGGTATACAATCAATGGAAGATAAACTCTAGCTCAGGCTCACATGGTGCGGCTAAATCGGCCTGAGGCACTTAGCACACATGGATAGAGGCAGGAAAGGAGTGGTCGGCCAGACTTAGCGTTGGAATTTTCGGACCACTAACCTTATTTCTCCACTCTAACTAAATTAGTAAATGAGCTAGCTGTATGCTTAATTAAACTTGACATGAGTGCAATATAGGATGTTTGTGTTCCATTTTAAGTATATTCACACGGTCGGGTTCTTGATGTTTTCAGTTACGCAATTTCAAAACAGGCTAATATTATCACAAAATTTTCAGCAGTGACCACTTAGAATGTTTGTCAGGCTACAACAAATTGGAAGATAGAATGCAATTTTCACAAAATTTGGAAAGTACACGGCTCAGTCTGGCATAATTTCTTATTGATAACGTCCTGGATTTCTCAAGTGATCATGTTATGGTTTAACAAATAACTTCTCGTCAGAACTATCAGAGTTTTAGAGCAGTCAAAAATTAGACCAACGGACAATCCCATCTCCTGCCGACAACCATTGTGAAACATAGAAAGAAAGAGAGAAAATAGAAGAGGTCAAGCCTTCTTATCTCTTATCAGGATGCAAATAGATGAACAATAATTACTTGCTTAGCATTGGACCTATCATGCTAATGGTTTCAGGTTTGGAAAGAAAAGCACTGGAGTTAGGAATATATGTTTCGCATCAATATTTTTGGCTGGCATGCATTGCAACTTGCCACTGATTGGTAAACAACATCTCCATCTATTTATTGCTCTCAATGAGTGCACCCTACAAATCAAAGCCTTACATATAATGTTGATGCCATATTCGCAATTCATTCCCTATATTGTCTCGCAAACACAAATGCCAATTGCTAAGAATTACTTGACAAATTGCTGTAATATGTGTAGATGAGACATATTTCTGGTGGATGCTGCACGGCAGTTCTCTTTTGTAGGTCTGAATAAATGTAGGGTCATATTTGTATTCTCTTCTGTCAGTTTACAGTCTTTGTGATGATTACATACTGATGTTTTCATATATTTTGATCTTTTCAACAAGGGGGTGTGAGGAGCTTTATGATTAGAAAATAACTATAGAGACCCTGAACTAATTTGCTTGAAACAAATCAACCAAGTTGTTCCTTTCATTTTTTATTTTTAACCAAAACAAGCGCAGGATGCTATTTTCCAAGATGTGACTATGTGAGAGATCTATGGTTGTGTGTTTGTCTCTGACATTCCTTCCCCTGGAGGTTCTTTCTGCTCTGGTGGATCTTTGGTGGTTATAGTAGCATATATACATATATAACATTTCTTTGGATGTAAAGCACTAGAAAACTTGAAAGAGGTGATATTGGTTTGGTATGATTATATCCGCTAATCACATAATTATTATACGGGTCAGCCTCTTTCCCTCCATCAGAACTCTACTTAGGAAAGTTCCACCTGTTATGCATATCATGTTTTCTGACTAAGTGACAGAAACCTTATCCCTTATGTGTGCTCAGCAACCTGTAATGCAGTGCTCTCCAATTACTCAACCAAACTTCAAAGGTAAGCTCCTTATCTTGCTTGCTATAATTTTTGCAATCATGTATCAGTTACATTGATAAGGAGGAAAACACTGGCACGAAAAGGGTTTTGCTGCGGGCGGTGGCTGTGGGGTGCAGGATACACTTTGCTGCTGCCATTGTGTGACCAAAAGCTGACACGTCAGTGTGAGGGCTTCTACGCGACGCTGCTCCGCCAGGCAGCAGTTCGGTTGGGTGTGTGTACTTCAAATTTGTAATCAGCACCTTCCATTAAAATGATGAGTTGCTCATACGCAAGCAGTCTACTGTGAGATGCTTATTATTGTTTACTCTTCATTTGTGGATCTGCTTCTCAGACATGGGGAAGATTTGTCTCGGGAAGTTTATATGATTAGAACTAATAAAGTCTCAACTTTTTGGAACGATCCTGTTTTTATCTATAGACTTCCAGAGCATGTCGGGAAGTATGTGCGTTGTGGAAGACATCGCCACTGTCCTTGTGGCTTTACCGAAAAAGGGTTTCCCCCCGCTTTGTATTCCAAAGCAAACCACCAATGACACATCGCAATGCTGGGGCGAGCAGCACATCAAGCCCAAAGAAAGAGAAGAAGAAAGGAAGAAAAAACTAAAAAAACGGCAAAGATACAAGATACCAAAGGAGCCACTAACAAGACCCGAGTGCACCAAGCACAAGCTTGAACATCGAAGCCCTCGGCGAACAGGAGCCAACACACGCCGCGGCTGAGCCGAGGTAGATCCCGCTGCAGGAGGATTGTCACGCTCCGTCATCCCCCTTGAGCTAAGCCATCCGGTCCGCCATCCGTCTCTACCTCCGAAGAGAGCCCCCTGCCCTCTAGTCCTGGATCGGAGGACACTACGCCGTCGACAGGCAGAGTCGCTCACCCCTGAGCTGACCAGGCAGCCGCACCACTGAGCATCGCCAACGCCGCGCGCCGGCGCCAACTTCAACCGCAAGTGGACGAGCATGGACACCACTGACGATAACCGGCAGCCACCCCCCGTGCCAAGGCCTCGACCACCACTCCGCCGCACCAAGGTGGTGTCTTCAAGAAGAAAAACGATGCCGGAGCGCCGTCACCACCCAATCCGGAGATTTTGGGCTTTCACCCGGGACGAGGAAGGAAGGGCGAGGGGGGGATTGCGAAGCCGCCTTCAAGAAGGGGAACGACGCCAGAGCACCGCCGGCAACGTGGCCGCAGCGAACAGCCAAGGGGTTTCCCCCAATCCATCCCCCGAGAGGAAGCACCATCGCCAGATCTGCTCCAAGGGCAAACGGGGAAGCCCCAGGAGCCAGCCACGCTCGTCGCCGATCCGCCGCCCACGCGGCCAGGAGCGGCGCTCCCCGCATCTGCATCAGCCACCCGCCAAAGGGGGGCCAACGCGCTCCACCAGTGGCTGCCGCCACCACGCCAGGCGCAACCACGCGGAACAGAGCACACCGAGCCCAACCCGCCGCCGCCAGGCACTGGCCGCGCCGTCACGCCCTCGGTCAGCGCCACGCCACCGCCCGCTGACCCCGACCCGCGTCGGCCCTAGCGAGCAGGGGAAGGAAGGCCCCGCCGCCGCCGAGGCTGACCGGGCTTCGCCCGTCAGCGCGAGCCGGCGACGGCGAGGGAGGAGTCAAGGAGGAGGGGGGCCTGCGACCGGCGGCTAGGGTTTCCCTTCCGCGTCGCTCGCGGGAGCGAATGGGAGGGGAGGGGAGGGGGATGAAGCTCTTTAAAAAGAAGAATTGTCTAGTACAAGGCTGGGCTCCTCCCTTGTGGCTTTAGAAGAATATAATATTTCATTAATTGCGTGATTATGATTTGATGAATGCCCTCGGGGAATCAAGCTTGCTTACGATGTAAGTTTAGTTGATGGTCTTGTGACACTTATTAGATTTTTGTATTATGCTCATATTGATACTAGAGGTAACTTTGGATGAGTTCCTACTTATACTGAGAATGATGATCTGCCTGAAACTAGAATTTATTGGGAGGTTGCCAATGCCATTTGGTTTCACTCATCTCACCGAAGCTCAATTGGTTCAGGTAGCAAACTTATTTGCATGTTTTGGTTTCTTTACTAGCCATCTTATTCAAGGTCAGCTTTGTGGTCTAGTCTACTAGATCCTACACTGCAGTTGTTCCTTCCCATTTTGTCAACAACTTAAAAACCTAGCTAATATATCTTTTCAACTTCTCCGGTAGCCCATGAACCAATAGGCAAACAATAGAAGTTGTTCAAAATGAATAATGTTAGCCTGTGATTTATTTGCACCAGAAGTATTCATTAAAGAATTCCTTCTTTGGTGATTTATAACAAGAAACATGGCATAGCAATGGAAAATTGTGTTTTCTTTGAATGTACATACCTCATTGTCAACATCTTCACGAATCATGTACATGAAGTGCTGTCTTTGATACGTGTTTGGATTCATAGATCGTGCCTTGCCATAGGTTATTCTCAGGTTCAACTTCTCATCTCTTCCAAGCTGGAAAATCTCTTGACCGGGTTTCACATTATCAACAAACAAAGGCAACTGAGGACATTGACTGACTTCAACTTTGAAAAAAGCAATATCATAGTGTTCTTGATGATACACGAGATCACCCTCTGCAGTGGTATCATCTAAGAAATGGACAACCACCTAAAACAATCATTTTAGAAAATATTTCAAATAATCTGAGAAGAAAAAAAGCTAAGACCATGACCGTTTACATGATATAAGTTAGAAATGCACCTTAGCATCAGGACGGTACTCGTCTTTTCCTAACCAGTGGTCAATGGACGGGCAATTTGAGCGGATTAAATGTGCCGTCGTCAACACAACGCCGGTTTTAAGATGATCATTCCATTCAAATAAAATGCCAGAACACCTCTGGAGAGGCTTGCCATCTACAAATTAATACATATAAACACACATTCGTAACTTCCATGGCAATGGTAGACGGATAAAGACTATCAGAAGATACTACATACCAGTAAATGATGAAAGCGCGAGAACAAAATTGGCAGCACGAAGTACGGCCTCTGTTCCAGATTCACGGACATGTAGAACTTGTTCATCATCAGATAGGCAAGCGGAAGATTCGAAGTCAAGTGTTGGCAGTTTCCTCTGGGCAGCTACAAGATTATGCAACAGACAGAGACAGTTAACATTGTCACAGTGCTCTGGATAGGAGTCAAGATTATAAGCAGCAGCCAGTAGTCTTTTAATTAAACACTTCATCCTCATTATCTCCCACTAGTGCACTTGCCTACGCCTAAATTCATTTACTGCTGAACTCGAAATATGGCATGTGGAAAAATAAGGACATATATGTCTTTCTTTGAATATACTAATCTTAGTTAGTCACTATTTACTATTTTTGCATGGAAAAACTGAATTGAGTGCTATTTTGGCAAGTTCATTCTCAGTAGTGGTACTTTGCTATTCTCTCTTGACTTGATTTGTGCAGCATATCTTGCCGGACATAACAAAGATGTGATTACCATGAGAATGAGAAGAGGAACGGAACTAATAAGGGGCTTACAGAGGAAACCTAGTTTTTCTCTCAACTTCTCTTCTTCAGCCCTTAAGGCCTTGTATATTTCCGGGTTGCGAAATCTGTTGTACATCGCTCCGTCTTTGTCTCTCGGGATATACGGCTCGCAGATCGGGGAGCTTGGTGCAGAGGAGACCACCTCTTCTTCCTCCTCCAATCTGACCAGATTTCTCTTCTTAGCGTCCTCATCCTCGTCATCCTCCTCATCAGGGATCCTCGATTGTGTGGTACCGTCCCCGGGCGCAGGAGATGTTGACCCGGGTTCCTGACGAGTCGGCGGCCGCCGTCGCTTTCTTGCGGTCGACATGGACGCAGGCGCCCCTCCCTCTTTTGTAGGGATAACATACTTCTTTCTTCTAGGCCCGCTCGACATGGTGGACAGCAGATTAGGACGATGGCCGGCGATGCTCGGGCGCCGCCGCCGTCGGGCAGAAACTTTGTGCTTTGGTCGTGGGAGGAGGGGGCCTGGTAGAGCGGCGCGGTAGCAGCGGGGTCGGTTCGTGCACCTTTTTTTTAACTGAAAATAGCGCACCTTTGGTGTCCAAGGGAATGAGATGTCACGGCCCAATACTTTCAGGTAGAAAAATAATCGAACGGAGGTAATGCTCAACAGCATAGGAAACCTCCATCCGAATGTTCGGGGTGGGGATGAGCCAGTCCGAACCCTTCGTTCGATCCAGAAGAGGGGACCGAACGAACGGAATCGTTCGTTACGACCTTCGTTCCTCCCGAACGACATGCTGCCCCCACTGATCGCAAGCAAGCCAGCCCAATGGCGTCAAGTAGGCCCAAAAAAACTGCTCCTGCCCTCTCCCAAATAATAGAGAACCACAAAAAAGGCCTATGAAATACACTAGACCAAAGAAAAACTCAAATAAACAAATCTCAACAAATCCATACTACACGGCAAAAGGTTGGCAAGATCTAATGAACAGAACTACCATGTTCTAATGCCCCCTCCCTCAAATAAACAAATCTCAACAAATCCATACTACACGGCAAAAGGTTGGCATGATCTAATGAACAGAACTACCATGCTCTAACGCCCGCTCCTTCCCGCCCCCCCCCCCCACCCCCACCCCCACCCCCACACACAATAACTGGGGGCCTTGCTATATGACAAAATGACATTGCAGTAAAAACATGGAAAATGAAGGAAAACCAGCTGAAAAAACTGTACAATAAAAATGCCTCAAAATTCTAGAAATTGCCATCGATTGTTATACTGTAATTGTTAAGACTACCACACACTACCTAAAGAACAAGAGAAATGCCATGATACTCCCTCCGTTCGGATTTAGATGTCGTGGGGGTTCTTAAATTTGAACTACGAAACATTTACAAGAAACCCCCTGCGCATTTTCAAATTGTACAAAAATAGACGATGACAGGCGTGCACGGCTCGCGCGTGAAGAATCGGCCGCCGGCGAGGCTACAGGCCAGTAGAGCTCCGCCCGCCGGCCTGATCCCGATCCTTATCCCCTGCCAAAAATCTCCTGAAGCTCCTCCGCTGCCTCCGGCCGTGGATCAACGGAATCGAGGCCATCTCCTCCCACCACGACCGCCGCTTCCCCCCACGAGCTCGACGCCGACGGGCGACCTCGGTCCTCCCCGAGCCAGTCCGAGCTCCGCCGCGCCGAGAGCTACGCCCGCCTCGAGCCACGCTTGTCGGAAAGCCACGAATCAACTGAATCGCCGCCGTCCCCTCCCAATCCGGTCGCTGCTTGCCGCCGCTGAAGTTCGTCACGGTAGCTCCTCCGGTGAACAAAAAACGGCGGCGCTCGTGCTTCTGCTTCTGCTTCTGCAGCCGGTCGAGCTCGTGCTTCTGCTTCTCCCCTGCAGCCGGTGGAGCTCGAGCTGCTGCTGCTTCCCTGCCTTCGAGTTCTTCTCTGAAGAAGTTACAGGTTGCCGCTGCTGCTCCTTGCTCTGAAATTTTCTCAAAGAATCTGAAATTGCTGCCGCTCCTTGCTCTGAAAAAACATTCCCCACTGAAAGCATTGGAATAAATCATATACTCCAAATCTTTTAGAGTAATAACCAGTACTAGATTTTTTAGCCTCTGCCTCTGCTACTGAAATTGAAACTTGAAAATGAAATTGAATTGAATTGGAGTATTAAATCACAGTTTTTTAGTCCCCATTTCTGAACCTATGCTAATCTTGCTCTGAATTAAACTTAGTGTTCATATCATACTGACAACAAGCTGAAATGCATATTCCACTCCTGAATTAAACTGAGTGTTCATATCATACTGACAACAAGTTGAAATGTCAAATAATCTTGGTAATAAATACAATGTCCCTGGGTGTGTTATGCTTGAGTAATTAAAGATTCAATATATTTATCTAGTCACAGTCAGTTGGACTATAGCAAATATTTTTAGTTCAGAAAAATAGAACCCAAATTAGAGAAGAGGTTGTGTCAGATTCATTTTTCCTTACAAAATAAACAGTGCTAAGGAAACTCTCTTTTATCAAAAAAAAACAGTGCTGTAAAAATGCACGAGTGAACAACAAAGGGTATACACTCATACCAGAAACGACAAAGCCCTGTTTGCATGAGAAAGAAAATCAGCATCCTCTTCACTTTTCACACCGTCCCCTGCAGGACGAGAACGAAATTGACAGCAAAATAAGAACAGGAAACGAAAAGTTTACCTAGAGATTTTAATCAGATTACCAGGACACATACATGGCCAAGGCGAGGAATTGTCGTCGTCTCCCTCGGCAGCCGCATCACTCCAAATGTTTTTCCTCGTGAAGATGGAGGCGCCGTTATCTGCTTCTGGCGTTGCTGCTGCCACCGGGCGGGCGGATCAAAGGCTTCCTTCATCTGCCAAACAAATGCGGCTTAGTAAATGCAAGAACTGATGTACATCTATCATTGGATAACATTATGAAGTCCTGATTCATTTGTGAAGTGCTGCAAATGGCCAGTTCAAGGGTGAAGTAGTAAGCATGTCAGAACAGCTACATATCCTTGGATCATTTACTTGTAAAAAAAATCCCTGACGACGGACGGCCGTGTGCATGCGCATAACTTGACACACATTACATGCAGGATGCAGGTAAATGCTTCTGGTTTGTTTTCCTAGTGCAGGCAGCCATCATCACCTCACCTGGTCATCAGGTGGATCTATCTAAGAAGATGCCACATTCATTCATTCATAAAGGTGGCATCAAGCAGCCATCAGATGCCACCCCCCCTCTGGTAGATGGATGTTTTTAATAAGACCAAACCCTGACAGACACGGGACATAACTTGCTCTGAATTCAGCTGCTCCTTGCTCTGAAAAAACATTCCCCAGTTTTTACACTATGCAGTTCAGCACAAACATTTCAGCACTGCAACATTTGTATGCAAGAATAAATTGATGTTTCTAGGACACCACCTGAATAAATTGAAACAAGATAGCATTCATTAGGTTCTGAAACGAAAAAGACTTCTACTGTCTGTGGGAGTATAATGCAACAAGCGGATGTTTCTAGAATAAATTGAAACAAGATAGCATTCATTAGGTTCTGAATAAATTGAAGTATCATATTTTCAGCAAGCAAGTTGGGCATCACAGAATCCTGATATGTGCTAGGTTTTTTTTTCAAAGGACTGGTCTGTAAAACAGTAGTAGTTGTATTTATCTTGACCAGAATGTTCTTTCTTATTGGATCATGAACAGTTACCTGAGCAAGTGGTCCACCGCCGCAATGATGTTTGGGATTGATCTCAACATGAGTCCTCAACAAGATGATGCCTCAGAACCTGCAGATCAACAGGAAGAACACAACAGTCAACAACGATACAACAATGAAGAACCAGTCAATAATGAAGCAACAGGTACTACCTCCAAAACTTTTGCATTTTCATTTTTATTTTCATGATCTACTCCTATTATTTGCAATAGCTACATGACTTATCTTTTGCTCCTTATTTGACAGGGGAAGAAGCAAGTGGTGTAGAGGAACCAATTCATGAAGAAGCAAGTGGTGTAGAGGAAGCAATTCATGAGGAAGCAAGTGCTGTACAGAAACCAATTCATGGGGAACTCACAAATGAGGAGAGATATGGTATTTATTTTGCACTCATGGTGATCAAGACCCAGAATGGACAAGTTCTGAAAAAAGACAAGGAGGTCATTGCTAGCCTACTCGATACAACCGTAAGAACTGTTGAGAGAATATGGGAAAGAGCTCTTAAACAGATTGAAAAAGGGGAGAAAGTTGATGTCTCAAATCAAAAGCCAGGTAGAGTTGGCCGCAAGCGGAAAGATTTGGATCTGTCGAGGGTGGTGACAATCCCATTGAACAGAAGGAGAACATTGCAAGGTCTGTCAAAGGCATTGGGTGTAAGCTGCACGACCTTACACTCAAGGTTCGAGTGGGGTCATTTGAGGCGTCACAGTAATAAGTTGAGGCCCCACTTAAACCTATCCAACATTGTAAAGAGATTGAAATGGTGCTTGGCTATGTGTGAAGATTATTGGTCTGCGACACGGGAATTAGACAACATAGCCTACATGGATGAAAAGTGGTTCAACATGACTGGGGAGGTGAACAACTACTATTTGCTTCCCGAAGAACCCGACCCCTTGCGCACCTTGCATCATAAGGATAGCATCGCCAAGGTGATGTTTCTCGCAGCCGTGGCTAAACCAAGATACGGCAAAGGTGGTGAGGTCACTTTTGATGGAAAGCTCGGCATTTGGGCTTTTGTCACAGAGTCTCCTGCTCAAAGAACCAGTGAAAACAGAGATAAAGGGACGCTCAAGCTCAAATCATTGAAAGTCACACGAGATGTAATGAGGTATTACATGTGTGAGAAACTTATTCCTGCGATCCAAGAGCGCTGGCCGGACGAAGATGAAGGACGGACAATCTATATCCAACAAGATAATGCCACGCCACATATTCTTCCCGATGACCCGGTTTTCCGACAAGTCATAGAACAAACTGATTTGGATATTAAGTTGCTTCAACAGCCTCCAAACAGTCCCGACATGAACATTCTTGATCTCTGCATATTCAGGTCTCTCCAGTCCCACACCGATAGCAGAGCACCTCAAAGCATCAGGGAACTGATAGAAGGTGTGGAGAAGGAATATCGAAACTAGCCGGTTGATAAGCTAGCTAGAAGCTTCGTGACGCTGCAGTCATGCATCCGAGAGGTAATGAGAAACAAGGGAGCGATAAACTACTCGATCCCTCGCATGAACAAGGAACGCCGGCAGGCAGAAGGACGGCTTCCTATAGCTCTATCTATCGACCGTGAGCTAGTTGGACAGACCATAGCCTTTATAGAAGAGGCAGAAGCAATCTTAGCAGCAGAAAAAGAGCAGAAGCAGCAGGAAAAGAGCAGCAAGAAAAGAGCCGCATCAGGCTTGAAGAAGCAGAAACACCCTTCAAATACCAGCAGCCTCCAAGCAGCAGGAAAAGAGAACCAGGAGCCTTCAAGCAGCAGAAACACCCTTCGAGTACCAGCAGTCTCCAAGAAGCAGGAAAAGAGCAGCAACAACCTTCAAGCAGCAGGAAAAGAGCACGAGCAGCCTCCGAGCAGCAGGAAAAGAGCAGCCGCCTCCTTCAAGCGGCAGAAACACCCTTCAAGTACTAGTAGCCTCCAAGCAGCAGGAAAAGAGAACCAGGAGCCTTCAAGCAACAATAACAGAGCACCAGCAACCTCCAAGCAGCAGAAAAAGAGCAGCTCTTCTTTACTCCAAGCAGGGGAGTACTTGGGATCAGCTAGTACTCTGGTTGGTGCTAGAAATGACCAGTTGGTTAAGCTGAATGACATTTGCAGCCAGGAGTACTTGAAGATTCAGATTTTGGCAGAAGATTCAGATAAGCCGAATGACCAGTAACCGTTTTTGCATCTTTCTCTGTAAAATACTCCTACTTATAATTAATTAATTAATTTCTCAAGGGAAGAAAGAAGAAGAAGATAAGAATGGGATTTAATTGGATGGTCCTGCCATCTCCTCTTGTTGTGCAAAACTAACTTTGTCATTTTGTGTGCTGTGCAAAACTAACTTTGTCATCTTGCAAGTTCTCATCTATGGAATGTTCAGATCCATAGACGTGGAGTAGTTTTGATTACCACTTTGCAAACGCTGAAGATTGCATAGAAACTTGGCTTGGGTGATTAAATGGTAAACAAAATAAAATTCAGTCTATCTCTGATGGTTCCACAAGATAAAAATTCAAAGTTCAGACAGGTTCAGTATGGAAATTGTCAAGTGTGTGTAGTGAGTTGCAAGTGTCTCACTGAATCAAGATATAGTGCTAAACAAAATTGAATTTGATGAAATATATGGTGCCTACAACAGTGTATCGCTGGCTTATCAACACAGGCTGCTACGAGTGGAAGACGGAGCTTCTCGAGATGCTCAATTTGAATTCATGAATAGACATCGCAATATTGTGAAGCATCTCCAAAAGCATATCCATGATTTGTCAGTGGCTGACCCCTTCGAACAGCCATAGACAGGGTTGATGCCTGAAGATTGCACTGTTCTTAGTGTCCTGTGCTTGTTTCGTAGATGATATTTATTCCTTAAGATCGCATCGTGTTCCACATAGACCTGCTCTATTTTCTAGCCTAAGGTTCCTCTGCAATTCAAGTAACTTATGGAGTTGCCACTGTTAACACTGCAATAGATTCTTTTGTGTGGAAAATTTCTGATGGGGAGGGATGCAAAAATATCACTGCTGACAGTTGTAACTAGTGACAGCTGGTAAGTGGTAATCCCATCTGCCAACACTCCTACGGACTACGGTCTTAACCTGTGCAATCGTTCGTGGTTTGGCTCTGCCTAAGCAAGTAAAGTTAAGTCTCTCTCTCAAACACACACGCACGCACACACATTCATGGTTGCCATGTTCAGAAAACATACACAATAACCATTGTAATGGTTGCAGACAAGATACTCCAGTTGTTCAGAGTTTGAAATGGTTGCAGACAAGATACTCCAGTTGACAATGCAGTTCAGAAAACAAAAAACTAAGCAGCGGCAGGCAATTCAGAGTATCAAACAATGCTTGTTTTGGAGGAGTATGCAGATGTGATTGCACGAATTAGGGAGAAGGATATAGCAGGATGTCTCACCAGCTGACAGAGCAGGGGCGCCTCGCCGGCTGCCTCGGCAGAGGAGGATGCAGGGAAGGAGGTATCCCCTGAAGCTCGCGGCCACCGGCGCCAGGAGCTTGGCGGCGGTGACGGGTGCTGCCTTCCTCTCCTCCTGCCCGCAGGTCCGTCCCTGACAGCGCCAACTCGCCACCGTCGCGTCGTGGTGGACGACAGCAGCTCGCCGGCGTCCCCGTGGCGTCCAGTTGCCGGCGTCGTGTTGGTGGTGGTCTGGATCTGGCGCCTTCGGCCTCGCATCGACGGAATCCGTCGCCGGCTTGAACTCAAAGGTCCAAGCTTTTTCGAAGTTCGCTGCGGGAAGGAGGAGAGGAGCGCGGCGAGGCCACCGAAGGTGGGGGAGGAGAGCGCGGCGACGCTATAGAAGGTGGGGGGAGGGGGGAGAGCGCGGCGGCAGCGCAGCGGCGAGCCGGAGAAGAGCACCGAGCGGACCGCGGCGGCCAGCCGGAGAAGAGAGCAAGCGCGAGGACCGCGGGTTCGGTCGGAAATAGATGGAGGGGGTTTTCGCAAATACACCGTCGCGACAACTAAATCCGAACGGAGGGAGTAGATGGTAACTAGCAAAATTTTATGCTTTACAAAAACAAAGAAATTGCCGTGGTCCAATGGAAAAAGAAAATTGCCGTGCTACATAAATTAAATTGCCATGGTTTGTATTACATTTTGAAAATTGTTCAAAAAAAATTTGTCGTGGTAGCAGGAAAAATGCCATGGTCTGTACACTAAAAATTGTCGTGCTGCATAAAGAAAAATTTGCCGTGAGCATAAAGATAAATTTTCCATGCGCACATAAAAAGTAATTTTTACAAGTTGCACAAAGAAACAAAAAAAATGCCATACTTAAAAATTTGCCATGATCTATGAACTAAAGTTGCCATGGTCAAATATTAAAAACTACCATGATCTACGAAAAATAAATTTTCCATTATTCTTTAACCAAATTTGCCATGTTTCTTCAACTAAATTTGCCATGGTTATTTCCTAAGAATTGCCATCGTTTTGGCAAATAAAAGTAAATTTGTCATGAAAAAAAAAGAGAAGTAAAGAATTGCCATGAATCGTAAACTTAATTTGCCATGGTCATTTACTAAAACATCATCATTTACTGAAAATTGCTATGGTCATTTACTAAAGATTTTTTTTGCCATGTTTAATTAATGAAATTTGCCATGAATCGTAAACTTAATTTGCCATGGTCATTTACTTAAAGTTGCCATCATATTGCCAAAAGAAATGTTGCCATGCAAATACATGAAACTAAAAATTGCCATGATCTACAAACTAAACTTGCGATGGTCAATTTTTAAACTTACCAAGATCAAATGAAAAAAAAGTTGGCATGGTTAATTAATGAGAAACTGAAACTTTCCATGATCTATGAACCAAAATTTGCCATGGTTAACCACTTTCCTTTTCATGGAAAAATCGTTGTAAAAAGATGACGCACGAACACATGTTAAGCTTGTCATGGCAAAAACCAACTAAAGTTGTCATTTGTGAATCACCGCGTTGATGAAATGATGACAGATGGTTACTAAAATGCAATGATCACCTCATTGCCCTATGACCATATGACACATAGTTTCTAAAAAATAGCCTACATTTGCCATATAACCATTAGAAACAATAATCTGAGATGGGCCATGATGTTAGTACAAAAACTATCAAAAATAGTGTCATGTGAATGAACTAACAATTTATAAAGTTGTCATGGTGTGAGAATTTGTAATAATATAAGAAATTGTGATGTTTTACTAAACATTGTGCTTAGAAATTGCCATGTATTATAGGACCAAACTCCTAAAATTCTGTACTGCTCACATGATAAATTCAGTAACTAAAAAATCACGGCGAAAATGTGTGCTACTCAGATTTTAGTGTAGCATAGCAAATTTTAGGGACTGTTTCATACACAAGCATGGCAAATCGTGTTCAAAAAGCTCATGGTACTCAGCATTCTAGCAGGTAGATTAACTCCAAGAAAAAATCATCAGACGTCAGTACAGGTGTACCATCGAAGAAAAAGAGTAGATGAACACCTCCCCACCGCGGCTCCTCCACTGGTGCTGGTGGTTGTGCAGGAGCAGGCCGCGACTGCACGCCGCGGCGGCCATCTCCTCCCCCCACGGGAGGGCGCCCAGACGCAGGAGGTTGACCAGGGGGTGAGCGGGCGCTCACCACCACAGTAGCATCTAGTCATCCTCCACGCCGGAGCTGACGAACCCGCGAGCTGCCTCGAGCAGCAGGCTCACCATGGCCACCACGCGCCGTCGCCGAGGAGCGCCCGAATGGAGGCGGCCTCGACGCCCGCCGCGGCGGAGGGAGCGAGCAGCAGGCTCACCATGGCCACCATTCGCCGTCGCGAAGACCGGTCTGGTGCTCGTCGTCGCCAAGGAGCACCGAATGGAGGCGGCCTCGACGCCCGTCGTGGCGGCGGGGGCGAGTAGCAGAATCAAGGCCCGTCCCGTGGGAGCATACGGGGGGCCTGGTGGCGGCGGAGCTCGAACCCCCAACAGCAGCCGTGCGCGCCTTCCTCCTCCGCCGTGCCTTCCCTCGCCGTCAGCCGGATCCACTAGACCACTACTGTTCACCACCGCCGCGGCCTCCGCCCGCCACTGCCCGCCTCGCCAGCCATCTACCGCCAACCGGGGGCCTCCCACCGCGCATCTAGCGCCACCACCCTCGCCGGGAGTCGCCGGGATCTGCTTGCCTCGCCGATTAAAGGCCGTCGGGGGAGGGGAAAAGGGTGAGACAGAGGAGCGGGGGAAGAAGACAGAGGAGTGACTCGTGGGTCGGCGTTCGCGTCCCGAACGAGTATGTGGTGACGTGGCGACTTTCTCCGCTATAAGATTCGCGCTGAAAAACCAACGGTAAAGAAGGCGTTCGGGACGAGGAGGAGAAACATGGCACGTTCGGTAGATATCGATTCCGGTGATTTTTGGCTGTTATTAGAGTTATTAAACACGACTTTGCGTGTCCATGTCCGATTCCAAACATGTGTATGTGTTCGTGTATAGGTTTCAAAGCAATCACCCCCGCACCCTGCACCCTTGTAAAGAGCCTTTGGCAATACGCCGGCCTCGCGTACTGCTACTGCTCGAGCTAGCTTGTGGAAGGAACCGAAACATCCAGCGTCGCTTCGCCGCCTTCGTCATCATCGCCGTCTTGCCGGAAAGTACTCTCGCGTCGGCGTGCCGGGCTGGGCTGGGCCAACAGGGACAGGAAGCAAGCCAAGCCAAGCCAAGGGCCGGTCAGGTGAGGAGCCCGCCGCCACACATGTCTCTTCTCGCGTACATGCGACTTCCTTCCCACTTTGTTTTTCTTCTATTGGCTCGATTCAAATTCTGATATGAGATCTGTTGTTAAGTTGCAGCTATTGGGATGGATTGATTATTATTCTGAATGCCTTACTATTATTTTGCCATGGATTGGTCGGATCTTAGTTAGGCTATTTGTCGATTCCGGCTGCACTTTTCGTCTTTGATATAAAGAGAGTTCCCGGTCCGATTTCATTAGCGGTTCCAGTTGCACCAGGAGTAGGATTGTAGAATACAATTAAGACAAACTGATTTTGATTTATATTATACTCGAATTTGAATTGCAGGGCTACATAAAAACCGTCGAGCATGCAGTTTCAGCGCAAGAATTCAATGGGGAAGAAAAAAAAGCATGCTAAAACGTGGCCCATTGAGAAGCCGCAGCACCTTTATCTTGTCCTGGATGACTGGTCATGGGGATATAGTATTCGAAAGATCGACTTGACATTTGGCGACGAGCGGAGGGGTGCCATCTACACCAGCGAGGATAGACTACCATCTGCCATGTTTTGCTTGCAGGGACGTCGTGGCGAGCCCAAAGCCATCATGGGTGCTTTTGACAACATGATTTTGGCTATGCCACCCTTGGACCACATACACGGGATGAACAATTTGGGTCTACATTGTGGTGCCGTAATTGACATTCATGCACGGACCTTCATTAATGGACCATGGCAGGACACGTCGCTGGATGTGGTCAACCCAATCTACATTCCTGTTGGTGGCAGGCTCTTTTTCCTTGGTGATAGCTCCTCCTGGATGCTCTACCAGGCATGTGATGATGCCTACTTCTATAACTTCGTGTGGGCGTGGTCGGAGCTCCCCAAGCCAATCTTTCAGTGTGAACTTGTCACCTCCTATGCCGTGCACCCAGATGAGCGGACCATCTTCGTTAGCGGGTCGTTTGACGCCCCTACCACCTTCAGCATCAACACAACCGATCCCGCCACCATCGGCTTGGAGGAGCCTGTGAACCCTCAGTGGAAGCAACATGGTATGTGGCAGCTGCCCTTCACTGGACGTGGTTATTTCGATCCTGAGTTGGACGCCTGGGTTGGGCTTTCCGCACAGCTGGACACCATTGGCCACATCTGCTCATGTGATGTGGTGTCTACCAACTCCGACACAAGCCATCAGCAGTGCCCAGCCCTGAAGGTCGGCAAAGAGAACTTATTTGGCGAGTTCCTAGACGAGAGGCACATAGGTGCCACCCTAGTCTATACGGGTGGTGAGAGCAAATTCTGCCTCCTGGAGGTCATCTGCATGCAAGCTGACTTAGCTAACCAGCCAACTGAATCTGATGAGAAGAATGAGGACTTCGACGCTGGGTTGAATGACACTTATTCCGATGAGACGACTGTCGGTGAGGTGACTGATGAGATGAATGAGTACTCTACTAATGAGGTGAATGAGGAGCAAGATCAGAAACGTTTTTTGCGGTTGACGACCTTTTCACTTAGGTATGACAGGAATGGAGACCTGACAACTGGCAATAGCCGGCGGGTTCGGTACTATAGTTTGCCTCAAGGAGTTACTAATTCGATGCTTGAGTATCCCGTGGCATTCTGGATGTAATTAGAAACCATGATATGCATATTGCATCACATAATATTTGCCTGATGTAAACCTAGCAGGCATGATATGCGTCATGTAATTATCGCTTGCATGAACAACAGAACATGGGTGAGCGTCTGGAGATTTAAGGCTGATGTTATTTATGTAGTCATTTAAAATGTTTTATTACTATGAATTTTGCTTAGCTTTTCTGTATGAATGTAATCTGCCTTCTGGATTTTTCATCTATAAGCATGGGATTGTGCACATGTTTGTTGCCCCTTCATGGCCTCATGGTGTCTACCGCTCAACTGCCTGCGGGTGATGACAACAGCGTCGACGAGGTGAGCACCTGCCCTCACGCATCTCCAGTGAGTGAGGCGACCTGCGGCGCACGTGCTCAACGGGGAGCACATTGACCCAATCTTTTGGTGCGAAGTTGATAGTACTCACCTTACCCTTGCATTCTTTTGACTCTTAGTGAATGAAAACAACACTGTTGTCTTCCCTAAAAAATGACACTTTCCAAATCCACAAATAACCGTAATACGATGCTAACAAAAATGCTGCACATTTTTAGCAACTCACAGCCAAGTCTGGCCACTAGAACTTAGTGGTAACTGGAACATAAAAGGATGAAAGGATGGGCTATGATGCCTATATCTTCTTCAACCACAGAACCTAGAATAGTATGGTATAGGAGAAAATCCATTGGAAGGGGAAAGAGATATCTTCAGGTTCCCAACTTAAGGTTGGGTTTCTAGGGAACCTCATGCGCACACCATGTCACCATAGGAACATGTAGCGTTGGGATGGAAGAAGCAGCATGTTGAGGTAAGACAAACAGATGACTGGAAGGAAGTCATCAGTTTCCGTGGACGGACTGTCATCGCCAGTGATGTAGGACTGCTTGTTCCAGGGAACAATTTTACAAAAGTCATGCCTGATGCCTCCCCTTGAAGATTGATTCGTGCGGAGGATTACTGGGATCAGGAATAAATTCCAATGCCTGCTGGAGGTTCACTATCTGACTAAACTGCTCTTCAACTCTGAACAAAAGGAAGTACAAGGGGATTTACAAATATTATAAGATTTACAACAGACTCATATAGAAACATGAGCGAGACATGCACCATTACCACTTACCAAAGCACAATAGGTTTTACAAATATTGTGAGATTTATTACAACAGACGCTTACGAAAACATGAGTGAGACATGCACCATTACCACTGACCAAAGCTATACAACAAACTTATTCAGAAAAAAAATTAGCATAATAGAAATCGCATGCCAATACATGGCATACTTGTCTTGAACCTTGAAACAGAATATGTCAAGTCAACTAAGACATTCAATACTTGGACAGCTTTCTGTACTTCCAGATATGCATCATCTTCTTCATAACCTTTTGTTGCATGGCATCGATGCAACTCAAGAAAGCACATCGCCACAGCTTCCAAAGAAATAACGTACCAAACCATAACCACAAACCAAAAACTGTTCCAGCAATCACCGAGTAGTACATCCAAATGGTTTCAAGTTCTTCATGTTGTTCCGTTCCCCCATCTGAAGCATTTTTACATGAAATGTTCAATAGAGAGCCACAAAGTCCCAGGTTGTTGCGATAAATTGACGGATCATCCAATGTTTGGAGTTGATTGCCTGTAGGTATCTCTCCAGATAGAAGGTTGTTCGAGAGACTAAGAGAGCTGAGGAATATCAAGTTCGATATGCTAGGAGGAATAGGGCCTGATAGTTTGTTCCACGAGATGTCAAGGGATTCTAACAACTTCAGATTGCCAATGTCCTTCGGGATACCACCAGATAGATCATTTCTTGACATATTTAGAAACTGGATGCCTCTAAGATTTGTCAACTCTAAAGGGATTTCACCAGATAGAGAATTGCTGGAGAGATCAATACCAGTCACAAATGCATCTCTTCCCTTAAATGTATGCTCCTGTCCTTTCCAAACTATGTCCATGCTGCCATTGTAAAAATATCCAAAGGTGGTAGATCGTATGTTGATTGTTAGAACCGGCTGCATCATATCTGACTGTCTCATTGAACGAAAATATGCAAAACTTACCGGTATGGTCCCTACGAATTTATTTTCAGCCAGATCAAGTAATTGCAGATGGGAGAGCTGTGATAGCTGCCAAGGAATACTTCCATAGAAGATATTTGATCGCAGTCCAAGGATCCTCAGCAGAGGATTGCTTTCCCCTATCCACGGAGGAATTGCACCAGAATCTCATTGTTCCCGAGATCTAAAATAACAAGGCTTTTGAAGTTCTTCATCACTGCTGGAAAGCAACCTGTGAACTTGTTGTTCGACAACCGCAGCAATCTTAGTGAAGTATTGTAGTAAGTTGAGGTTGGAACTTCTCCAGAAAAAGCATTGCTTGACAAATCCAAGGATTGTAAATCTTTCAAGTTCCACAAGCAACCAGGAAACTGTCCAATTAACTTATTATTTGATAGACCCAAGAGTCGCAAATGTTTTAATTGACAAAAGGCAGACAATGGTTCTGCCAAGAAGCTGCTATTCTCAGCCACCTTAAGAACTGCCAACTTCCTGCTATCAAGATTAGGAATGATACCTGTAAACTTGTTGCTAGACAAGTCAAGAACAACAAGATTTACCAACAACGAGATGGCTGCAGGAAGCTCGCCCTCAAGATGGTTGAAGCTGATGTCAAGGAATTTCAAAGATGTCGCATTACCGATATCTGACGGTATTGTTCCAGTTATGTGATTCTTGTACAAGGACAATAGCTGCAAGTTCCGCATGCTTCCCATCTCCACTGGGATCGAGCCAATAAAATTGTTGCCATACAGGGCGAGAAAAACAAGGTCCTTCCACTTGCTGATCTGTGGGAGGATGCTTCCAGTTAACCAGTTGTTGGATACATCAAAAACCTTCATCTTGGTCCAGTTTGTAGAAATCTCTTGTGGAATGGTACCATTGATTCTGTTGTTCCCTATGTCAAAATATTGCAAATTCCGCAGTCTGCCATAAGATGGTGGCAAGCTTCCAAACAAATGATTCCCTTCCAATAACATGTGTTCAAGACTGGTAAGATTCCCCAGCTCGGGCGGAAGAATAGAAACCAAATTAGTGTTTCCAATGCTGAGCCGTTGCAGCAACTGAAGCTCCCTAAGGGAGGCTGGGATCGACCCACCAAGTGAGTTATTGTACAGTGAAAGCACTCTCAATCCAGTTATCATCCCAAGCTCCCTGGGGATTCCGCCTGTGAGATTAT
Source organism: Triticum aestivum (assembly GCF_018294505.1). Lineage (NCBI taxonomy): Eukaryota > Viridiplantae > Streptophyta > Magnoliopsida > Poales > Poaceae > Triticum > Triticum aestivum. The sequence goes on along the minus strand of NC_057810.1, from coordinate 177,289,969 downwards.
TTGAGTTGAGATATAGCCACTTGAGCTTTTGGAGCCTTGAGAGTGAGCGAGGTATGGAGCCAGAGAATCCATTAGAGGATAAATTCAGATACCGCAATCTTGGAACCATCTCAGGCAATGAATCTGGTAACGGCCCTGAGAAGGCGTTGCCCGATAAATCTAGAGACCTCATACTAGGACTGGAGCAGTTGAGGATGAATTGTGGGAAGGTACCATTGAGATCATTATTAGCTAGAGATAACAACTTCAAAGTGAACATAGGTGAAAACTTGGCATGTTCCAGGTTGGTCAAGTGGTTATTTCCCAAATCTAACTCAACAATCATTGGAAGCTTACTAAGTTGGTAGGGAATGGCACCAGCAAGATCATTATAGCTCAAGTCCAGAACATCAAGGGACATCAACATGGAGATATTGGTTGGGATGACGCCAACAAGGTTATTGTTGTAAAGATCTAGCAGAGTGAGGTTCTGGAACGCTGCAGAGTAGAAGGCATGAAGCGTACCATGGAGCCCCGTGTTATGAAGTTGGAGCTCGGTAACATGTCCGGCAGCATCACAGGTGACGCCGAACCAAGAGCATGTAGAGTTGGTGATCGACCAAGAGGACAGCAAGTTGGCGCCAATCAAAGTGGACTTCCATCGGAGTAGTGCTTCTGCTTCCGGGTTGGTCGCCTTGGCTGTGCATACTAGCAGCAAAACGGAAATATGGAAGAATTTGAGCAGCGCCATTGCAGCGGGCAGAATGTTTTATGTATTGCCTTCAGAAGTAGCTTATGTGCACATAGATGATAGATCAAAGATATTGTAGGAGAAAACGTGAATATATTTCAATGCTATCACAATCGCTGGGCGGGGTATATGTTCATAAAGACATCAGACTTGGGGTCGCCATGTGAGGAAAATATCAAACCTATTAGTAATGAGAGGCAACACTGAAAGGAACGGGGAGCCTCAGGTGGTTCCTTTCCTCCCAGGGCCCCATGCAGTCGCGTGCAGACAGATGGCGGCTGAGTCGGTGGCTCTGCCTAGGGGGGGAGTTCGGGGCAGGTGGCCATGATTTTCTCTCCCTCTACTCTGACGCCGGCGACGCCAGCCTCGCCGTCGTTGGCCGGCCGTGAGGGGGACCGTCTGGGCCAGGTGGCCCCGGTCCTTCCCTCGCCTTCGGCTATCGGGACGGTGACGCCCTCAGGCTTGAGGGTTGGGGCGGGGGAGGTGCTCGGGCAGGCGGCGCCGGCACCTACATCCCCCGGCCTCCTGTCCGTTCATCATGGGAGACCTCCGCCACCGCTTCCTCCGAGTGGCGCTACTCGGGAGGAGGTTATTGCCTTTGGCGGGATCCCCGACCCGGTCTCTGAGGGGAGACGGATGAGCTCTCGTCTCCTAGACCACCCGGAGGTTGATGACATGCAGTAGAGGTGCGCTATGAGGGCGGCCAAGCTTCGTGACATTGAGGTCACAACCGGTATGTCAGTCAACTTGTCCAATTCTATTTTGCATTTTTCTACCGATGAGATTATAAATAATGCAAATCAAGTAGGGGTTTCGCTAGGGAATACCAATGCTGAAATTTCCAACTCGGTCAATGATCTCCTTGATCTGGAAGCGGAACGCGCTTTAGAAACCATTCGAAACCTAGCGGCGGTGAGACCTATGAATGATGCTGAGATTGATGCGTTGGGGGTGAGAGTACTTGATAATTTTTGTGCGGACCTTGCACCATCCACTACTGACTCCGAGGAGGAGGAAGTTAGTGTAGAGGATGAAGTGAACCAACCACCAGAGCCCGGTTATGAGGACCGGATGGTGGACAATAGTAAACCCAAACGTAAGTGGAAGCGGAAGGTGTATCCCACATCCGCGGTACGTAGGAGTGCTAGGATTCGTACGGCAAAAAAAAATTCATGATGACTTATGAAAGGAATCTTTTGGAATAGCAGAGGTCTGAAGGACTTGGCTAAACGAAGGTTTCTCGCTGAAGCGTCTCTGGAGTATCGATTAGATTTCATTTCTCTCTCTGAAACTGGTAGAGATAATTTTACGCCTCAGTTTCTTTCCTCTCTTGTGGGTGGTGTTGATTTCGATTGGCATTGCCTACCTCCGCGAGGACGATCGGGAGGTATCTTGCTGGGTGTGAGATGCGATTCCCTTGAAGTCTGGAGTGTAGTGATGGGCGACTTCGCGGTAAAGTTTTGAGTTAGGTCTAAAGTTGATGGTTTCAACTGGGCTTTAGTGGCGGTTTATGGCGCCGCACAGCCCGAGCTTAAACCGGAGTTTCTGGCGGACCTTGTTCGAATCTGTGGGTCTGAGCAGCTTTCGATGTTGGTCGGGGGTGATTTAAATATCATTAGGAGGAGAGAGGAGAAAAATAATGATAACTTTGACGGCAGGTGGTCGTTTATGTTCAACACCATTATTGAAAGCTTAGATCTGAGGGAGATAGAGCTTTCTGGTAGAAAGTTTACCTGGGCTAATGCTTTGCCTAACCCGACATATGAAAAGCTTGATCGAGTTCTAGCGAGCGTGGAGTGGGAACAGAAGTTCCCTCTTGTTACGGTACAAGCTCTCTCACGGGGAATATCTGATCACACACCATTGTTCGTGGACCGGGGAGCCGAACCATGTGGGAAACAAAAACACCTTCTCATTCGAGATGGCCTGGTTCGAACGTGAGGGGTTCTTAGACCTCATTGCCAGGGAATGGGCTAAGGGTGTAGGAGGTAGGACGGCGGTCGAGTGTTGGCAGAATAAAATTAGGCATTTGAGAAGTTTCTTACAGGGTTGGGCTAAGCACCTCAGTGGGGTGTATAAGATTGAGAAGGATAGACTCCTTTCTCTTATACAGGCCCTGGACATAAAAGCCGAATCCGCAATTTTGCTGCCTACTGAGCTCCAGGTTAAAGCTGAGGCAGAGAAGAGGTTGAAAGAACTTCTCCACGAAGAAGAGTTGAAGTGGGCTTTGCGAGCTAAGGTCCGCAAAGTGGTCCAAGGGGACGCCAACACTCAATTCTTTCACCTGATTGCCAATAGTAAGCACAGAAAGAAGCGAATTTTTCAACTTGAACAAGATGAGGGTACTATTTTAGGACAGGATAATCTCAAAACTAATATTACCGAGTATTATAGGCAGTTATTTGGATCTCCGGAGGATAATTGTGTGTCCCTCGATGAGTCCAGGACTGAGGATGTGCCTCAATTGTCTGCTGCCGATAATGATATCCTGGTTGCCCCGTTCTCAGAGAAGGAGGTGTTTGATGCTATTGCACAAATGAAAAACAATAAGGCTCCCGGACCGGATGGGTTCCCGGCCGAGTTCTATAAAAAGTGCTGGCACATTATTAAGGGGGATTTGCTACCTATGTTTCATGATCTATTCTCTGGACAGCTTCAATTATTTCACTTGAATTTTGGAACTATCACATTGCTCCCTAAGAAAACGGATATTGTGAGAATTGAGCAGTTCAGGCCGATCTGCCTCCTCAATGTGAGTTTCAAAATATTTACCAAGGTCGGGACTAATAGGCTCACACAGATTGCGCATTATGTGGTGCAACAATCCCAAACTGCTTTCATGCCGGACAGAAACATCCTTGAAGGGGTGGTTGTCCTACATGAAACGCTCCATGAAATCCACTCCAAAAAATTAGATGGAGTAATTTTTAAGGTGGATTTCGAAAAAGCGTACGATAAGGTCAAGTGGCCATTCCTCCAATAGGCATTGCGTATGAAAGGTTTTGATGACGCCTGGCGCCGGCAGGTCGAATCATTTACGCAAAAAGGGAGTGTGGGAATTAAAGTGAATGACTATATTGTTGGGGAATGTTGCAGAAAATTAAAAAATTTCCTATGGTTTCACCAAGATCCATCTATGAGTTCATCTAAGCAACGAGTCAAGGGAGTGAGTTTGCATCTACATACCACTTGTAGATCGAGTGCGGAAGCGTTCAAGGGGATGGTGATGATGGAGTCGTACTCGCCATGATTCAGATCACCGATGACCAAGTGCTGAACGGACAGCACCTCCGTGTTCAACACACGTACGGTACAGACGACGTCTCCTCCATCTTGATCCAGCAAGGAGGAAGGAGAGGTTGAGGAAGACAGCTCCAACGACAGCACGACGGCGTGGTGTTGTTGGTGCAGCAGTACTCCGACAGGGCTTCGCCAAGCACGTACGGAGGAGGAGAGGTGTTGGGGAGGGGAGGGGCTGCGCCTTGGCTTGGTGTTCAGCCCTCCCCTCACCCCTCTATTTATAGGGGAAGGGGCAAGGGGGGCCGGCCCCTCTAGATGGGATCTAGAGGGGGGCGGCGGCCAGGGAGGGGGGACTTGCCCCCCAAGCAAGGGGGGCGCCCCCTCTAGGGTTCCCCCCCAACCCTAGGCGCATGGGCCCAAGGGGGGGGCGCCCAGCCCTCCAGGGGCTGGCTCCTGCCCCACGCAGCCCATGTGGCCCCCCGGGAGGGGTGGCCCCTCCCGGTGGACCCCCGGAACCCTTCCGGTGGCCCCGGTACAATACCGATATGCCCCCGAAACCTTCCGGTGTCCGTATGACAGCTTCCCATATATAAATCTTTACCTCCGGACCATTCCGGAACTCCTCGTGACGTCCGGGATCTCATCCGGGACTCCGAACAACATTCGGTAATCACATACAAGTCTTCCTAATAACCCTAGCGTCACCGAACCTTAAGTGTGTAGACCCTACGGGTTCGGGAGACACGCAGACATGACCGAGACGGCTCTCAGGTCAATAACCAACAGCGGGATCTGGATACCCATGTTGGCTCCCACATGCTCCTCGATGATGTCATCGGATGAACCACGATGTCGAGGATTCAAGCAACCCCGTATACTATTCCCTTTGTCAATCGGTACGTTACAAGCCCGAGACTCGATCGTCGGTATCCCAATACCTCGTTCAGTCTCGTTACCGGCAAGTCACTTTACTCGTACCGTAATGCATGATCCCGTGACCAAACACTTGGTCACTTTGAGCTCATTATGATGATGCATTACCGAGTGGGCCCAGAGATACCTCTCCGTCATACGGAGTGACAAATCCCAGTCTCGATCCGTGTCAACCCAACAGACACTTTCGGAGATACCTGTAGTGCACCTTTATAGTCACCCAGTTACGTTGTGACGTTTGGTACACCCAAAGCACTCCTACGGTATCCGGGAGTTACACGATCTCATGGTCTAAGGAAGAGATACTTGACATTGAAAAAGCTCTAGCAAAACGAACTACACGATCTTGTGCTATGCTTAGGATTGGGTCTTGTCCATCACATCATTCTCCTAATGATGTGATCCCGTTGTCAATGACATCTAATGTCCATAGTCAGGAAACCATGACTATCTGTTGACCAACGAGCTAGTCAACTAGAGGCTCACTAGGGACATGTTATGGTCTATGTATTCACACGTGTATTACGATTTCCGGATAATACAATTATAGCATGAATAAAAGACAATTATCATGAACAAGGAAATATAATAATAATGCTTTTATTATTGCCTCTAGGGCATATTTCCAACAGTCTCCCACTTGCACTAGAGTCAATAATCTAGTTACATTGTGATGAATCGAACACCCATAGAGTTCTGGTGTTGATCATGTTTTGCTCGCGAGAGAGGTTTAGTCAACGGATCTGCGACATTCAGATCCGTATGTACTTTGCAAATATCTATGTCTCCATCTTGAACATTTTCACGGATGGAGTTGAAACGACGCTTGATGTGCCTGGTCTTCTTGTGAAACCTGGGCTCCTTGGCAAGGGCAATAGCTCCAGTGTTGTCACAGAAGAGTTTGATCGGCCCCGACGCATTGGGTATGACTCCTAGGTCGGTGATGAACTCCTTCACCCAAATTGCTTCATGCGCTGCCTCCGAGGCTGCCATGTACTCCGCTTCACATGTAGATCCCGCCACGACGCTCTGCTTGCAGCTGCACCAGCTTACTGCTCCACCATTCAACATATACACGTATCCGGTTTGTGACTTAGAGTCATCCAGATCTGTGTCGAAGCTAGCGTCGACGTAACCCTTTACGACGAGCTCTTCGTCACCTCCATAAACGAGAAACATGTCCTTCGTCCTTTTCAGGTACTTTAGGATATTCTTGACCGCTGTCCAGTGTTCCTTGCCGGGATTACTTTGGTACCTTCCTACCAAACTTACGGCAAGGTTTACATCAGGTCTGGTACACAGCATGGCATACATAATAGATCCTATGGCTGAGGCATAGGGGATGACGCTCATCTCTTCTTTATCTTTTGCCGTGGTCGGGCATTGAGCCGAGCTCAATCTCACACCTTGCAATACAGGCAAGAACCCCTTCTTGGACTGATCCATTTTGAACTTCTTCAAAATCTTATCAAGGTATGTGCTTTGTGAAAGACCTATGAGGCGTCTCGATCTATCTCTATAGATCTTGATGCCTAATATATAAGCAGCTTCTCCAAGGTCCTTCATTGAAAAACACTTATTCAAGTAGGCCTTAATGCTGTCCAAGAATTCTATATCATTTCCCATCAAAAGTATGTCATCTACATATAATATGAGAAATGCTACAGAGCTCCCACTCACTTTCTTGTAAACGCAGGCTTCTCCATAAGTCTGCATAAACCCAAACGCTTTGATCATTTCATCAAAGCGAATGTTCCAACTCCGAGATGCTTGCACCAGCCCATAAATGGATCGCTGGAGCTTGCATACTTTGTTAGCATTCTTAGGATCGACAAAACCCTCCGGCTGCATCATATACAGTTCTTCCTTAAGATGCCCGTTAAGGAATGCCGTTTTGACGTCCATCTGCCATATCTCATAATCATAGTATGCGGCAATTGCTAACATGATTCGGACGGACTTAAGCTTCGCTACGGGAGAGAAAGTCTCATCGTAGTCAATCCCTTGAACTTGCCGATAACCCTTAGCGACAAGTCGAGCTTTATAGATGGTGACATTACCATCCGCGTCCGTCTTCTTCTTAAAGATCCATTTGTTTTCTATCGCTCGCCGATCATCGGGCAAGTCAGTCAAAGTCCATACTTTGTTTTCATACATGGATTCTATCTCGGATTTCATGGCTTCTAGCCATTTGTTGGAATCTGGGCCCGCCATCGCTTCTTCATAGTTCGAAGGTTCACCGTTGTCTAACAACATGATTTCCAGGACAGGGTTGCCGTACCACTCTGGTGCGGAACGTGTCCTTGTGGACCTACGAAGTTCAGTAGCAACTTGATCCGAAGTACCTTGATCATCATCATTATTTTCCTCTTCAGTTGGTGTAGGCATCACAGGAACATTTTCCTGAGCTGCACTACTTTCCCGTTCAAGAGGTAGTACTTCATCGAGTTCTACTTTCCTCCCACTTACTTCTTTCGAGAGAAACTCTTTTTCCAGAAAGGATCCGTTCTTGGCAACAAAGATCTTGCCCTCGGATCTTAAGTAGAAGGTATACCCAATGGTTTCTTTAGGGTATCCTATGAAGACGCATTTTTCCGACTTGGGTTCGAGCTTTTCAGGTTGAAGTTTCTTGACATAAGCATCGCATCCCCAAACTTTTAGAAACGACAGCTTAGGTTTCTTCCCAAACCATAATTCATACGGTGTCGTCTCAACGGATTTAGACGGTGCCCTATTTAAAGTGAATGTAGCTGTCTCTAGAGCGTATCCCCAAAATGATAGCGGTAAATCGGTAAGAGACATCATAGATCGCACCATATCCAATAGAGTGCGATTACGACGTTCGGACACACCGTTTCGCTGAGGTGTTCCAGGCGGCGTGAGTTGTGAAACGATTCCACATTTTCTTAAGTGTGTACCAAATTCGTGACTTAAATATTCTCCTCCACGATCCGATCGTAAGAATTTTATCTTTCGGTCACGTTGATTCTCTACTTCATTCTGAAATTCCTTGAACTTTTCAAAGGTCTCAGACTTGTGTTTCATCAAGTAGACATACCCATATCTACTCAAGTCATCAGTGAGAGTGAGAACATAACGATATCCTCCGCGAGCCTCAACGCTCATTGGACCGCACACATCGGTATGTATGATTTCCAACAAGTTGGTTGCTCGCTCCATTGTTCCGGAGAACGGAGTCTTGGTCATTTTGCCCATGAGGCATGGTTCGCATGTGTCAAATGATTCATAATCGAGAGACTCTAAAAGTCCATCAGCATGGAGCTTCTTCATGCGCTTGACACCAATGTGACCAAGGCGGCAGTGCCACAAGTATGTGGGACTATCGTTATCAACTTTACATCTTTTGGTATTCACGCTATGAATATGTGTAACATTACGTTCGAGATTCATTAAGAATAAACCATTGACCATCGGGGCATGACCATAAAACATATCTCTCATATAAATAGAACAACCATTATTCTCGGATTTAAATGAGTAGCCATCTCGTATTAAACGAGATCCAGATACAATGTTCATGCTCAAACTTGGCACCAAATAACAATTATTAAGGTTCAAAACTAATCCCGTAGGTAAATGTAGAGGTAGCGTGCCGACGGCGATCACATCGACCTTGGAACCATTCCCGACGCGCATCGTCACCTCGTCCTTCGCCAGTCTCCGCTTATTCCGCAGCTCCTGCTGTGAGTTACAAATATGAGCAACGGCACCGGTATCAAATACCCAGGAGTTACTACGAGTACTGGTAAGGTACACATCAATTACATGTATATCAAATATACCTTTGGTGTTGCCGGCCTTCTTATCCGCTAAGTATTTGGGGCAGTTCCGCTTCCAGTGACCCTTCCCCTTGCAATAAAAGCACTCAGTCTCAGGCTTGGGTCCATTCTTTGACTTCTTCCCGGCAACTGGCTTACCGGGCGCGGCAACATCTTTGCCGTCCTTCTTGAAGTTCTTCTTACCCTTGCCCTTCTTGAACTTAGTGGTCTTATTGACCATCAACACTTGATGTTCTTTCTTGATTTCAACCTCTGCTGACTTCAGCATTGAAAATACTTCAGGAATGGTCTTCACCATCCCCTGCATATTGTAGTTCATCACAAAGCTCTTGTAGCTTGGTGGGAGCGACTGAAGGATTCTGTCAATGACCGCCTCATCCGGGAGGTTAATGTCCAGCTGGGACAGGCGGTTGTGCAACCCAGACATTTTGAGTATGTGCTCACTGACAGAACTATTTTCCTCCATCTTACAACTATAGAACTTGTCGGAGACTTCATATCTCTCGACCCGGGCATGAGCTTGGAAAACTAGTTTCAGCTCCTCGAACATCTCATATGCTCCGTGTTGCTCAAAACGCTTTTGGAGCCCCGGTTCTAAGCTGTAAAGCATGCCGCACTGAACGAGGGAGTAATCATCAGCACGAGACTGCCAAGCATTCATAATGTCTTGGTTCTCTGGGACGGGAGCGTCACCTAGCGGTCCTTCTAGGACATATTGTTTCCTGGCAGCTATGAGGATGATCCTCAGGTTCCGGACCCAGTCCGTATAGTTGCTGCCATCATCTTTCAGCTTGGTTTTCTCTAGGAACGCGTTGAAGTTCATGTTGACATGAGCGTTGGCCATTTGATCTACAAGACATATTTGCAAAGGTTTTAGACTAAGTTCATGATAATTAAGTTCATCTAATCAAATTATTATAATGAACTCCCACTCAGATTAGACATCCCTCTAGTCATCTAAGTGTTACACGATCCGAGTCGACTAGGCCGTGTCCGATCATCACGTGAGACGGACTAGTCATCGTCGGTGAACATTCTCATGTTGATCGTATCTTCCATACGACTCGTGTTCGACCTTTCGGTCTCCGTGTTCCGAGGCCATGTCTGTACATGCTAGGCTCGTCAAGTTAACCCTAAGTGTTTTGCATGTGTAAAACTGTCTTACACCCGTTGTATGTGAACGTAAGGATCTATCACACCCGATCATCACGTGGTGCTTCGAAACGACGAACTTTAGCAACGGTGCACAGTTAGGGGAGAACACTTCTTGAAATTTTTATAAGGGATCATCTTATTTACTACCGTCGTTCTAAGTAAACAAGATGCATAAACATAATAAACATCACATGCAATTATATAATAGTGACATGATATGGCCAATATCATATAGCTCCTTCGATCTCCATCTTCGGGGCTCCATGATCATCTTCGTCACCGGCATGACACCATGATCTCCATCATCATGATCTCCATCATCGTGTCTTCATGAAGTTGTCACGCCAACGACTACTTCTACTTCTATGGCTAACGCGTTTAGCAATAAAGTAAAGTAATTTACATGGCGTTCTTCAATGACACGCAGGTCATACAAAAATAAAGACAACTCCTATGGCTCCTGCCGGTTGTCATACTCATCGACATGCAAGTCGTGATTCCTATTACAAGAACATGATCTCATACATCACAATATATCATTCATCATTCATCACAACTTCTGGCCATATCACATCACATGACAATTGCTGCAAAAACAAGTTAGACGTCCTCTAATTGTTGTTGCATCTTTTACGTGGCTGCAATTGGGTTCTAGCAAGAACGTTTTCTTACCTACGAATAACCACAACGTGATTTTGTCAACTTCTATTTACCCTTCATAAGGACCCTTTTCATCGAATCCGCTTCAACTAAAGTGGGAGAGACAGACACCCGCCAGCCACCTTATGCAACTAGTGCATGTTAGTCGGTGGAACCGGTCTCACGTAAGCGTACGTGTAAGGTTGGTCCGGGCCGCTTCATCCCACAATACCGCTGAAGCAAGATAAGACTAGTAGCGGCAAGCAAGTTGACAAGATCTACGCCCACAACAAAATTGTGTTCTACTCGTGCAATAGAGAACTACGCATAGACCTAGCTCATGATGCCACTGTTGGGGAACGTTGCAGAAAATTAAAATTTTTCCTACGGTTTCACCAAGATCCATCTATGAGTTCATCTAAGCAACGAGTCAAGGGAGTGAGTTTGCATCTACATACCACTTGTAGATCGAGTGCGGAAGCGTTCAAGGGGATGGTGATGATGGAGTCGTACTCGCCGTGATTCAGATCACCGATGACCAAGTGCTGAACGGACAGCACCTCCGCGTTCAACACACGTACGGTACGGACGACGTCTCCTCCGTCTTGATCCAGCAAGGAGGAAGGAGAGGTTGAGGAAGACAGCTCCAACGGCAGCACGACGGCGTGGTGTTGTTGGTGCAGCAGTACTCCGACAGGGCTTCGCCAAGCACGTACGGAGGAGGAGAGGTGTTGGGGAGGGGAGGGGCTGCGCCTTGGCTTAGGTGTTCAGCCCTCCCCTCACCCCTCTATTTATAGGGGAAGGGGCAAGGGGGGCCGGCCCCTCTAGATGGGATCTAGAGGGGGGGCGGCGGCCAGGGAGGGGGGACTTGCCCCCCAAGCAAGGGGGGCGCCCCCTCTAGGGTTCCCCCCCAACCCTAGGCGCATGGGCCCAAGGGGGGGGCGCCCAGCCCTCCAGGGGCTGGCTCCTGCCCCACGCAGCCCATGTGCCCCCCCGGGAGGGGTGGCCCCTCCCGGTGGACCCCCGGAACCCTTCCGGTGGCCCCGGTACAATACCGATATGCCCCCGAAACCTTCCGGTGTCCGTATGACAGCTTCCCATATATAAATCTTTACCTCCGGACCATTCCGGAACTCCTCGTGACGTCCGGGATCTCATCCGGGACTCCGAACAACATTCGGTAATCACATACAAGTCTTCCTAATAACCCTAGCGTCACCGAACCTTAAGTGTGTAGACCCTACGGGTTCGGGAGACACGCAGACATGACCGAGACGGCTCTCAGGTCAATAACCAACAGCGGGATCTGGATACCCATGTTGGCTCCCACATGCTCCTCGATGATGTCATCGGATGAACCACGATGTCGAGGATTCAAGCAACCCCGTATACTATTCCCTTTGTCAATCGGTACGTTACAAGCCCGAGACTCGATCGTCGGTATCCCAATACCTCGTTCAGTCTCGTTACCGGCAAGTCACTTTACTCGTACCGTAATGCATGATCCCGTGACCAAACACTTGGTCACTTTGAGCTCATTATGATGATGCATTACCGAGTGGGCCCAGAGATACCTCTCCGTCATACGGAGTGACAAATCCCAGTCTCGATCCGTGTCAACCCAACAGACACTTTCGGAGATACCTGTAGTGCACCTTTATAGTCACCCAGTTACGTTGTGACGTTTGGTACACCCAAAGCACTCCTACGGTATCCGGGAGTTACACGATCTCATGGTCTAAGGAAGAGATACTTAACATTGAAAAAGCTCTAGCAAAACGAACTATACGATCTTGTGCTATGCTTAGGATTGGGTCTTGTCCATCACATCATTCTCCTAATGATGTGATCCCGTTGTCAATGACATCTAATGTCCATAGTCAGGAAACCATGACTATCTGTTGACCAACGAGCTAGTCAACTAGAGGCTCACTAGGGACATGTTATGGTCTATGTATTCACACGTGTATTACGATTTCCGGATAATACAATTATAGCATGAATAAAAGACAATTATCATGAACAAGGAAATATAATAATAATGCTTTTATTATTGCCTCTAGGGCATATTTCCAACATATATAGGTCATTACTTCTAGACACATAAAGGCCTCAGACAAGGAGATCCGATGTGCCCTATCCTGTTTAACATTGTGGTGGATATGTTAGCAATTTTGATGGGAAGGGCTAAGGAGAATGGTCAAGTGGGTGGCTTGGTACCTCATCTTGTTGATGGAGGTGTATCCATCCTTCAATACGCTGATGATACAATCATCTTTATGGAGCATGACTTGGCCAAGCGAGAAATATGAAGCTGCTGTTGTGCCTCTTTGAACAATTGACTGGGTTAAAGATTAACTTTCATAAGAGCGAGTTGTTCTGCTTTGGTAGAGCCAAAGACGAACAAGAGTCTTATAGGCAATTGTTTGGGTGCGAGTTGGGGAATTTACCCTTCTCTTACCTTGGTATTCCGATACACCATCGTAGGCTGACGAACAGAGAATGGAAGTGTATCGAGGACCGATTTGAGAAGAAACTGAGTTGCTGGAAGGGTAAGCTCATGTCATACGGAGGCTGGTTAATCTTGATAAATTCGGTGCTCGCGAGTATGCCTATGTTTCTCTTATCGTTCTTTGAAGTCCCAGTTGGTGTTAGGAAAGGACTGGACTTCTATCGATCGCGCTTCTTTTGGCAGGGTGACGAACTTAAAAGAAAATACCGGCTTGCTAAATGGGATATTATCTGTCGACCCAAAGACCAAGGGGGTCTTGGTATCGAGAATCTTGAAGTTAAGAACAGATTAAAGGAAATATGCCCTAGAGGCAATAATAAAGTTATTATTTATTTCCTTATTTCATGATAAATGTTTATTATTCATGCTAGAATTGTATTAACCGGAAACATGATACATGTGTGAATACATAGACAAACATAACGTCACTAGTATGCCTCTACTTGACTAGCTTATTAATCAAAGATGGTTATGTTTCCTAACCATAGACATGTGTTGTCATTTGATTAACGGGATCACATCATTACGAGAATGATGTGATTGACATGACCCATTCCGTTAGCCTAGCACTTGATCATTTAGTATGTTGCTATTGCTTTCTTCATGACTTATACATGTTCCTGTAACTATGAGATTATGCAACTCCCGTTTACCGGAGGAACACTTTGTGTGCTACCAAACGTCACAACGTAACTGGGTTATTATAAAGGAGCTCTACAGGTGTCTCCGAAGGTACATGTTGGGTTGGCATATTTCGAGATTAGGTTTTGTCACTCTGATTGTCGGAGAGGTATCTCTGGGCCCTCTCGGTAATGCACATCAATATAAGCCTTGCAAGCAATGTAGCTAATGAGTTAGTTACGGAATGATGCATTACGTAACGAGTAAAGAGACTTGCCGGTAACGAGATTGAACTAGGTATTGGATACCGACGATCGAATCTTGGGCAAGTAACATACCGATGACAAAGGGAACAACGTATCTTGTTATGCGGTTTGACCGATAAAGATCTTCGTAGAATATGTAGGAGCCAATATGAGCATCCAGGTTCCGCTATTGGTTATTGATCAGAAACAGTTCTAGGTCATGTCTACATAGTTCTCGAACCCGTAGGGTCCGCACGCTTAACATTACGATGACAGTTATATTATGAGTTTATGAGTTTTGATGTACCGAAGGTGTTTGGAGTCCCGAATGAGATCGGGGACATGACGAGGAGTCTCGAAATGGTCGAGACGTAAAGATCGATATATTGGACGACTATATTCGGACATCAAAAGGGTTTTGAGTGATTCGGGTATTTTCGGGGGTACCGGGGAGTTACGGGAATACGAGGAAGAAGTAATGGGCCTCATGGCCAAGTGGTGGAAGAGAGGAGGCAGGGCGCGCGGCCCCCCTAGCCCAAACCGAATTGGACTAGGGGGCCGGCCCCCCTTTCCTTCTTTTCCTCCCTCTCCTTCCTTCTCCTTCTCCTTCCCTTCCTTCCCCTCTCCTAGTTGGACTAGGAAAGGAGGGAGTCCTACTCCCGGTGAGAGTAGGACTCCTCCCTAGCGCGCCCTCCCTTGGCCGGCCGCCCCCTCCCCCTTGCTCCTTTATATACGGGGGCAGGGGGGCACCCCATAACACATAAGTTGATCTTCGTGATCGTTCCTTAGCCGTGTGCGGTGCCCCCCTCCACCATATTCCACCTCAGTCATATCGTTGCGGTGCTTAGGCGAAGCCCTGCGTCGGTAGAACATCATCATCATCACCACGCCGTCGTGCTGACGGAACTCATCCCCGAAACCCTGCTGGATCGGAGTCCGGGGATCGTCATCGAGCTGAACGTGTGCTGAACTCGGAGGTGCCGTACGTTCGGTACTTGGATCGGTCGGATCGTGAAGACGTACGACTACATCAACCGCGTTGTCATAACGCTTCCGCTTACGGTCTACAAGGGTACGTGGGCAATACTCTTCCCTCTCGTTGCTATGCATCATCATGATCTTGCGTGTGCGTAGGAATTTTTTTGAAATTACTACGTTCCCCAACAGTGGCATCCGAGCCTAGGTTTTATGTGTTGATGTTATATGCACGAGTAGAACACAAGTGAGTTGTGGGCGATACAAGTCATACTGCTTACCAGCATGTCATACTTTGGTTCAGCGGTATTGTTGGATGAAGCGGCCCGGACCGACATTACGCGTACGCTTACGCGAGACTGGTTTTACCGCCGTGCTTTGCACACAGGTGACTGGCGGGTGTCTGTTTCTCCAACTTTAGTTGAACCGAGTGTGGCTACGCCCGGTCCTTGCGAAGGTTAAAACAGCACTAACTTGACGAACTATCGTTGTGGTTTTGATGCGTAGGTAAGAACGATTCTTGCTCAGCCCGTAGCAGCCACGTAAAATTTGCAACAACAAAGTAGAGGACGTCTAACTTGTTTTTGCAGGGCATGTTGTGATGTGATATGGTCAAGACGTGATGCTATATTTTCTTGTATGAGATGATCATGTTTTGTAACCGAAGTTCTCGGCAACTGACAGGAGCCATATGGTTGTCGCTTTATTGTATGAAATGCAAACGCCCTATAATTGCTTTACTTTATCATAAAGCGGTAGCGATAGTCGTAGAAGCAATAGATGGCGTAACGACAACGTTGCTACGATGGAGATCAAGGGGTCGCGCCGGTGACGATGGTGATCACGACGGTGCTTCGGAGATGAAGATCACAAGCACAAGATGATGATGGCCATATCATATCACTTATATTGATTGCATGTGATGTTTATCCTTTATGCATCTTATCTTGCTTTGATTGACGATAGCATTTTAAGATGATCTCTCACTAAAAATATCAAGAAGTGTTCTCCCTGAGTATGCGCCATTGCAAAAATTCTTCGTGCTGAGACACCACGTGATGATCAGGTGTGATAGGCTCTACGTTCAAATACAACGGGTGCAAAACAGTTGCACATGCGGAATACTCGGGTTAAACTTGACGAGCCTAGCATATACAGATATGGCCTCGGAACACGGAGACCGAAAGGTCGAGCGTGAATCATATAGTAGATATGATCAACATAGTGATGTTCACCATTGAAAACTACTCCATCTCACATGATGATCGGACATGGTTTAGTTGATTTGTATCACGTGATCACTTAGATGACTAGAGAGATGTCTGTCTAAGTGGGAGTTCTTAAGTAATAAGATTAATTGAACTTAAATTTATCATGAACTTAGTCCTGGTAGTATTTTGCAAATTATGTTCAATAGCTCGCGTTGTTGCTTTCATATGTTTATTTTGATATGTTCCTAGAGAAAATTGTGTTGAAAGATGTTAGTAGCAATGATGCGGATTGGATCCGCGATCTGAGGTTTATCCTCATTGCTGCATAGAAGAATTATGTCCTTAATGCACCGCTAGGTGACAGACCTATTGTAGGAGCAGATGCAGACGTTATGAACGTTTGGCTAGCTCAATATGATGACTACTTGATAGTTTAGTGCACCATGCTTAACGGCTTAGAATCGGGACTTCAAAGACGTTTTGAACGTCATGGACCATATGAGATGTTCCAGGAATTGAAGTTAATATTTCAAGCAAATACCCGAGTTGAGAGATATGAAGTCTCCAACAAGTTCTATAGCTAAAAGATGGAGGAGAATCGCTCAACTAGTGAGCATGTGCTCAGATTGTCTGGGTACTTCAATCGCTTGAATCAAGTGGGAGTTAATCTTCCAGATAAGATAGTGATTGACAGAATTCTCTATTCACCATCACTAAGTTACTAGAACTTCGTGATGAACTATAGTATGCAAGGGATGACGAAAACGATTCCCGAGCTCTTCGTGATGTTGAAATCGACGAAGGTAGAATCAAGAAGCATCAAGTGTTGATGATTGACAAGACCACTAGTTTCAAGAAAAGGGCAAAGGGAAAGAAAGGGAAACTTCAAGTAGAATGGCAAACAAGTTGTCACTCCCGTGAAGAAGACCAAAGCTGGACCAAAGCCTGAAACTGAGTGCTTACACTGCAAAGGAAATGGTCACTGGAAGCGGAAATGCCCTGAATATTTGGTGGATAAGAAGGATGGCAAAGTGAACAAGGGTATATTTGATATACAGGTTATTGATGTGTGCCTTACTAGTGTTTATAGTAGCCCCTGAGTATTTGATACTTGTTCGGTTGCTAAGATTAGTAACTCGAAACAGGAGTTACAGAATAAACAGAGACTAGTTGAAGGGGAAGTGACGATGAGTGTTGGAAGTAGTTCCAAGACTGATATGATCATCATTGCACACTCCCTATACTTTCGGGATTAGTGTTAAACCTAAATAAATATTATTTGGCATTTGCGTTGAGCATGAATATGATTTGATCATGTATATTGCAACAAGGTTATTCATTTAAAGTCAGAGAATAATTGTTGTTCTGTTTACATGAATAAAACCTTCAAATGGTCATACACCCAATGAAAATAGTTTGTTGGATCTCGATCGTAGTGATACACATATTCATAATATTGATGCCAAAAGATGCAAAGTTAATAATGATAGTGCAACTTATTTGTGGCACTGCCGTTTGGGTCATATCGGTGTAAAGCGCATGAAGAAACTCCATAAAGATGGAATTTCGGAATCACTTGGTTATGAATCATTTGATGCTTGCGAACCATGCCTTTTGGGCAAGATGACTAAAACTCCATTCCCCGAAACAATGGAACGAGCTACTGACTTATTGGAAATAATACATACCGATGTATGCGATCCAATGAGTGTTGATGCTCGTGGCAAGTATCGTTATTTTCTGACCTTCACAAGATGATTTGAGCAGATATGGATATATCTACTTGATGAAACATAAGTCTGAAATAGTTGAAAGGTTCAAAGAATTTCAGAGTGAAGTGGAAAAATCATCGTAACAAGAAAATATAGTTTCTATGATCTGATCGTAGAGATGAATATTTGAGCTACGAGTTTGGCCTTCATTTTAAACAATGTGGAATAGTTTCATAGTTCACGCCACATGGAATACCACAGCGTAATGGTGTGTCCGAACATCGTAACCGCACTTTATTGGATATGGTGCGTGATAACCCACAAGTATAGGGGATCGCAACAGTTTTCGAGGGTAGAGTATTCAACCCAAATTTCTTGATTCGACACAAGGGGCGCCAAAGAATATTCTCAAGTATTAGCAGCTGAGTTGTCAATTCAACCACACCTGGAAACTTAGTATCTGCAGCAAAGTGTTTAGTAGCAAAGTAATATGATAGTGGTGGTAACGGTAACAAAAGTAAAGACAGCAAAAGTAATGTTTTTGGTATTTTTGTAGTGATTATAACAGTAGCAACGGAAAAGTAAATAAGCGAGAACCAGTATATGGAAAACTCGTAGGCACCGGATTAGCGATGGATAATTATGCCGGATGTGGTTCATCATGTAACAGTCATAACATAGGGTGACATAGAACTAACTCCAATTCATCAATGTAATGTAGGCATGTATTCCGTATATAGTCATACGTGCTTATGGAAAAGAACTTGCATGACATCTTTTGTCCTACCCTCCCGTGGCAGCGGGGTCCTATTGGAAACTAAGGGATATTAAGGCCTCCTTTTAATAGAGAACCGGAACAAAGCATTAGCACATAGTGAATACATGAACTCCTCAAACTATGGTCATCACCGGGAGTGGTCCTGATTATTGTCACTTCGGGGTTGCCGGATCATAATACATAGTAGGTGACTATAGACTTGCAAGATAGGATCAAGAACACACATATATTCATGAAAACATAATAGGTTCAGATCTGAAATCATGGCACTCGGGCCCTAGTGACAAGCATTAAGCATAGCAAAGTCATAGCAACATCAATCTCAGAACATAATGGATACTAGGGATCAAACCCTAACAAAACTAACTCGATTACATGATAAATCTCATCCAACCCATCACCATCCAGCAAGCCTACGATGCAATTACTCACGCACGGCGGTGAGCATCATGAAATTGGTGATGGAGGATGGTTGATGATGACGACTGCGACGAATCCCCCTCTCTGGAGCCCCGAACGGACTCCAGATCAGCCCTCCTGAGAGAGATTAGGGCTTGGCGGCGGCTCCGTATCGTAAAACGCTATGAAACTTTCTCTCTGATTTTTTTCTCCCCGAAAGCCAATATATGGAGTTGGAGTTGGCGTCGGAGGGCCACCAGGGGGCCCACGAGGTAGGGGGCGTGCCCAGGGGGAGGGGCGCTCCCTCACCCTCGTGAGCAGGGTGTGGGCCTCCTGGTCTGCATCTTTTGCGTGGATTTTTCTTTATTTTTTCTAAGGTGTTCCGTGAATTTTTATTTTCTGCACAAAAAACAACACCATGGCAGTTCTGCTGAAAACAGCGTCAGTCCGGGTTAGTTCCATTCAAATCATACAAGTTAGAGTCCAAAACAAGGGCAAAAGTGTTTGGAAAAGTAGATACGATGGAGACGTATCAACTCCCCCAAGCTTAAACCCTTGCTTGTCCTCAAGCAATTCAGTTGACAAACTGAAAGAGAAAAAGAAAAACTTTTACAAACTCTGTTTGCTCTTGTTGTTGTAAACATGAAAAGCCAGCATTCAAGTTTCAGCAATTATTATGAACTAACCATACTCACAATAACACGTAGGTCTCACAATTACTCATATCAATAGCATAATCAGCTAGCGAGCCATAATAATAAAACTCGGATGACAACACTTTCTCAAAATAATCATAACATGATATAACAAAATGGTATCTCGCTAGCCCTTTCTGAGACCGCAAAACATAAATGCAGAGCACCTTTAAAGATCAAGGACTGACTAAACATTGTAATTCATGGTAAAAGAGATCCAGTCAAGTCATACCCAATATAAACCAATCATAATGAATGCAAATGACAGTGTGCTCTCCAGCGGGTGCTTTTTAATAAGAAGGATGATGACTCAACATAAAAGTAAATAGATAGGCCCTTCGCAGAGGGAAGCAGGGATTTATAGAGGTGCCAGAGCTCGGTTTTGAAATAGAGATAAATTATATTTTGAGCGGCATACTTTCATTGTCAACATAACAACTATGAGATGACGATATCTTCCATGCTAAACAGATTATAGGCGGTTCCGAAACAGAATGGTAAAGGTTATACTCCCCCTCCTCCACAAGCATCAATCCATGGCTTGCTCGAAACAACGAGTGCCTCCAACATTCAATGGGTCCCAAGGGGAGTTTTGTTTGCAGTTATTTTGATTTAGTTTGCATAAAGCATGGGACTGGGCATCCCGGATACCAGCCATTTTCTCGTGAATGATGAGCAGAGTCCACTCCTCTTGAGAATAACCCGCCTAACACGGAAGATAAGGGCAGCTCTAGTTGACACATGAGCTATTCGAGCATGCAAAACAGAATGTTTATTTGAAGGTTTAGAGTTTGGCACATACAAATTTACTTGGAACGGTAGGTAAATACCGCATATAGGAAGGTATAGTGGACTCATATGGAACAACTTTGGGGTTTAAGGAGTTTGGATGCACAAGCAGTATTCCCGCTTAGTAGAGGTGAAGGCTAGCAAAAGACTGGGAAGCGACCAACTGAGAGAGCGACAACAGTCGTAAACATGCGTTAAAATTAATTCACACCGAGTACAAGCATGAGTAGGATATAATCCACCATGAACATAAATATTATGAAGACTATGTTGATTTGATTCAACTACATGCGTGAACATGTGCCAAGTCGAGTCACTCAATTTATTCAAAGGAGGATATCATCCTATCATACCACATCATAATCATCTCAATAGCATGTTGGCACGCAAGGTAAACCATTATAACTCATAGCTAATCAAGCATGGCACAAGCAACTATAATCTCTAAATCTCATTGCAAATATGTTTACTTCATAATAGCCGAATCAGGAACGATGAATCATCATATTTACAAAAACAAGAGAGGTCGAGTTCATACCAGCTTTTCTCTTCCCAATAAGTCCATCATATATCATCATTATGGCCTTTCACTTGCACGACCGAATGGTATGTATAATAATAAGAGTGCACGTGCATTGGACTAAGCTGGAATCTGCAAGCATTCAACTCAAGAGAGAAGACAAGTAATATGGGCTCTAAGTTAAATAAACGATCATGCATATGAGAGCCACTAAGCATTTTCAATATGGTCTTCTCGACCCCCAAAGAAAGGAAAAGAAATAAAAACTATTTACACGGGAAAGCTCCCAACAAGCAAAAGAAGAACGGGAAATATTTTTGGGTTTCCTTTTTAATTCTACTACAAGCATGGAAAGTAGACTAACTAATTTTTTTGGTTTTTCTTAAGGTTTATCCAACACACAAGAAGAAAGTAGGAAAAAGGAAAATAAACTAGCATGGATATTACAGTGAAAGAGTATGAGCACCGACATCTAGCAATGAGTGTGTGTGAACATAAATGTAATGTCGGTGAGAAATACGTACTCCCCCAAGCTTAGGCTTTTGGCCTAAGTTGGTCTATTGCCAGGGATAGCCTGGCGGATACCCATAGGTGTAGCTGGGGTCGTACTGTGATGAAGAATAGTTGGGATCATAATGTGATGAAGAGGACTCTGACTTCCAGTGGCTGGCAACCGCCTCAGGATCCCAAGAATAAACAAACATTCATGGAGGCTCCGATTCCGGGGCTTGTGCAGGATTCCGGTAGGCTTGAACAGCCGCCCACGGAACAATGTAAGTACCTGCAGACAAGTTAAACAAAGAGGGAGCAGGCAAGGTAATAGTCTTAGGGTGATGTTTATCAAAGTACAATTTATATTTAAGCGCCCCTTCGCGATTCTTAACGAGAAAATCATGCGCTACCATACTCTTATAATCTAAATAAGCACGGGGCAGCGCTGTTTCTTCTTTCTCCTCATGCCTAATAGGTATCTCAAAATATTCAGCTAGGCGTGAAGCATAAATGCCTCCAAAGATGGGGCCCTTAGTACGGTTCATACTTAACCGTCTAGCAACGATTCCACCCATACTAACAGAGTTATTGCGGTATAAACTATGGAGCAAAATAATAATATCAGGAATACTAAGATTCCCACAGTTCCCGCGACCAATCAAGCAATAACTAGCAAATAAGGCAAAGTAGCGTAAAACAGGAAAATGTATGCTAGTAATTCTTGCATCAGAAACCTTCCTGGTTTCTCCCACAGTGATAGTGTCAATATAAGCTTCCACTTCATTATGGTGTGGTTCATCTAAAGAACCCTCGAAAGGTATTTTGCAAACCTCGCAAAATGCAGCTAATGTCATCTCCCTAGCAACATCATATAAATGGAACTCTACTGTAGGAGGTGATTTCTTAGGGAAAAAGTAGAAGTTCTGCACAAAAGTATTTGTGAGTAAGAGATACTGATGACGTTGGTCGCGGAGGAAGTTGGTGAGGCCGGCGTTCTCAATTAATAGATAGAAATCCTCATAAATCCCGGCACTCCTCAAGAAGTCATCAGAAGACCATTCACACAGCCGAACCTCCACAATACGAGGCAAATTAAATTTGGGCTTCTGTTCTTCTTCCTTTTGTTTCTCCTTAGAGCTTCGGCTCGACGAGCCCCTCAAAAGTCTCTTCATTATTTCTGAAACAATCTGAATTTTTTAGTAACTTCAAACAAAAGTGAACCAACTTCAATGAAACTGGTAGCAACTACTCATACAAGTGCCTAGAGCATATATCAAGCATTAGAACTACTTGGAACCATATAAATTTGACATGCAAGCTCAAGAACATGGTCACCTATGCAGCACAAATTTGCAATGAATAAAGCACTAGAACAAAAACTAATTGGACCAATGGAAGAGTCACATACCAAGGAACAATCTCCCCAAGCAGTTTTGCAAGAGGTGCTTTAAGCAAGGAGATCAAAAATCACAGCAACGGGGGCTGGAACTCGTGCTTGAGTTGGTTTTTCGTGTTTGTGTGAGACAGAGGAAGAAGATGGGTGCAGGAATAAGTGGAGGAGGGCCACCATGGGCCCACGAGGCAGGGGGGCGCGCCCAGGGGGGTAGGGCGCGCCCTCCACCCACGTGGCCAGGTGGCAGCTCCCCCCGTGGTAATTTTTGCACAGTAAATTCTCAAATATTCCCGAAAAAACCATATTAAATTGGCATGGCATTCTGAGGACTTTTATTTTCGGGATATTTTATATTGCACGGATAAGTCAGGAAACAGACAGAAAAATACTATCTTACTTTATTTCTACTGAATAACAGAAAATATAAAGAGGGTACAGAAGGTTGTGTTTCTAGTTTCATCCATCTCGTGATCATCAAAATGAACCCACTAACAAGGTTGATCAAGTCTTGTTAACAAACTCATTCCGAATAATCACGGAACCGGAGAAATTTTGAATGACACTAAGTTACCTCAACGGGGATATGAAAATCCCCAACAATAAGAATATCATACTTTTTCTTGACAGTAGGGAGAGGAAATTCAAAACCTCCAAATATAATCGATGGAACTTTTCCAATAGAGTTGATACTATAAACTTGAGGTTGTTTCCTCGGAAAATGTACCGTGTGCTCATTGCCATTAACATGAAAAGTGACATTGCCTTTGTTGCAATCAATAACAGCCCCTGCAGCGTTAAAAAAAGGTCTTCCAAGAATAATAGACATACTATCATCCTCGGGAATATCAAGAATAACAAAGTCCATTAAAATAGTAACGTTTGCAACCACAACAGGCACATCCTCACAAATACCGACAGGTATAGCCGTTGATTTATCAGCCATTTGCAAAGATATTTCAGTAGGTGTCAACTTATTCAAGTCAAGTCTACGATATAAAGAGAGAGGCATAACACTAACACCGGCTCCAAGATCACATAAAGCAGTTTTAACATAATTTCTCTTAATGGAGCATGGTATAGTAGGTACTCCTGGATCTCCAAGTTTCTTTGGTATTCCACCCTTAAAAGTATAATTAGCAAGCATGGTGGAAATTTCAGCTTCAGGTATCTTTCTTTTATTAGTAATGATATCCTTCATATACTTAGCATAAGGATTTGTTTTGAGCACATCAGTTAAACTCATACGCAAAAAGATGGGTCTAATCATTTCAGCAAAGCGCTCAAAATCCTCATCATCCTTTCTCTTGGATGGTTTGGGAGGAAAAGGCATGGGTTTCTGAACCCATGGTTCTCTTTCTTTACCATGTTTCCTAGCAACGAAGTCTCTTTTATCATAACGTTGATTCTTTGATTGTGGGTTATCAAGATCAACAGCAGGTTCAACTTCTACATCATTATCATTACTAGGTTGAGCATCATCATGAACATTATCATTAACATTATCACTAGGTTCATGTTCATTACCAGATTGTGTTTCAGCATCAGACATAGAGATATCATTTGAATTATCAGGTGGTTCAGCAATAGGTTCACTAGAAGTTTGCATAGTTCTATCATTTTTCTTTTTCTTCCTCTTAGAAGGACTAGGCATATAAATATTATTTCTTTGAGAATCTTGCTCGATTCTCTTAGGGTGGCCTTCAGGATACAAAGGTTCCTGAGTCATTCTACCAGTTCTAGTAGCCACTCTAACAGCATAATCATTTTTCTTACTATTCATTTCATCTAGCATTTCTTTCTGAGCTTTAAGTACTTGTTCTACTTGAGTGGTAACCATAGAAGCATGTTTGCTAACAAGTTTAAGTTCACCTTTAATATCAGCCATATAATCACTCAAGCGTTTAATCATAAAGGTATTCTGTTTTAATTGTCTACCAAAGTAAGCATTAAAGTCATCTTGCTTAAACATAAAGTCATCAAACTCATCCAAGCACTGACTAGCAATTTTAGTAGGAGGGACTTCAGCTTTATCATATCTATAGAGAGAATTTACCTTTACCACCTGTGTCGGGATATCGGGAGGTTCTTCAGTAAATAAGTAATTGAGATCGTATACTTCTTCAACAAGCGGTAAATTAAGACCATGTATTTCTTCAATAGGAGGTAAATTCTTAACATCTTCAGCTTTAATACCTTTTTCTTTCATAGATTTCTTTGCCTCTTGCATATCTTCGGGACTAAGAAATAGAACACCTCTCTTCTTCGGAGTTGGTTTAGGAATAGGCTCAGTAATTGGCTCAGGAGTTGGCTCAAGAGGTGGCTCAAGAGGTGCCCAATTATTTTCATTTGCCAACATATTATTCAATAGAATTTCAGCGTCATTTGGTGTTCTTTCCCTGAAAAGAGAACCAGCACAACTATCCAGGTAATCTCTGGAAGCATCAGTTAGTCCATTATAAAAGATATCAAATATTTCAGGTTTCTTAAGAGGATGATCAGGCAAAGCATTAAGTAACTTGAGAAGCCTCCCCCAAGCTTGTGGGAGACTCTCTTCTTCAATTTGCACAAAATTGTATATTTCCCTCAAAGCAGCTTGTTTCTTATGAGCAGGGAAATATTTAGCAGAGAAGTAATAAATCATATCCTGGGGACTTTGCGCACAGGCAGGATCAAGAGAATTAAACCATTTCTTAGCATCACCCTTTAATGAGAACGGAAATATTTTGAGTATATAAAAGTGGCAAGATCTCAGATTATTGGTAAACAGGGCAGCTATTTCATCTAACTTACGAAGATGTGCCACAACAGTTTCAGATTCATAGCCATAAAAAGGATCAGATTCAACCAATGTAATTATATCTGGATCAACAGACATATCATAATAATCCTGATCAGGAACACAGATAGGTGAAGTAGCAAAAGCAGGGTCAGGTCTCATCCTACCTCTAAAAGATTCTTTACTCCACTTAATTAATAACCTCTTACGTTCAGGTTTATCCGGACAAGCAAGAATAGCTTCATAAGATTCATTATTAAAAAGATAACCCTCAGGAATAACAGGCATAGGTTCATCATCACTCACATTATCGTGTTCAGGTTCACTAATTTCTCTTTCTCTAGACTTAGCAATTTGCTCATCAAGATATTCACCAAGTTGCACAGTAGTGTCAAGCATAGAAGTAGTTTCATCATAAGTATCATGCATAGCAGAAGTGGCATCATCAATAACATGCAACATATCAGAATTCATAGCAGTAGTAGGTTTAGGTGTCTCTAGCTTACTCATAACAGAAGGTGAATCAAGTGCAGAGCTAGATGGCAGTTCCTTACCTCCCGTCGTAGTTGAGGGATAAATTTTTGTCTTAGCGTCTTTCAAGTTCTTCATAGTGTCCAGCAGATATAAATCCCAAGTGACTCAAAGAATAGAGCTATGCTCCCCGGCAACGGCGCCAGAAAAAGGTCTTGATAACCCACAAGTATAGGGGATCGCAACAGTTTTTGAGAGTAGAGTATTCAACCCAAATTTGTTGATTCGACACAAGGGGAGCCAAAGATTATTCTCAAGTATTAGCAGCTGAGTTGTCAATTCAACCACACCTGGAAACTTAGTATCTGCAGCAAAGTGTTTAGTAGCAAAGTAATATGATAGTGGTGGTAACGGTAACAAAAGTAAGGACATCAAAAGTAATGTTTTTGGTATTTTTGTAGTGATTGTAACAGTAGCAACGGAAAAGTAAATAAGCGAGAACCAGTATATGGAAAACTCGTAGGCACCGGATTAGCGATGGATAATTATGCCGGATGTGGTTCATCATGTAACAGTCATAACATAGGGTGACACAGAACTAGCTCCAATTCATCAATGTAATGTAGGCGTGTATTCCGTATATAGTCATACGTGCTTACGGAAAAGAACTTGCATGACATCTTTTGTCCTACCCTCCCGTGGCAGCGGGATCCTATTGGAAACTAAGGGATATTAAGGCCTCCTTTTAATAGAGAACTGGAACAAAGCATTAGCACATAGTGAATACATGAACTCCTCAAACTATGATCATCACCGGGAGTGGTCCCGATTATTGTCACTTCGGGGTTGCCGGATCATAACACATAGTAGGTGACTATAGACTTGCAAGATAGGATCAAGAACACACATATATTCATGAAAACATAATAGGTTCAGATCTGAAATCATGGCACTCGGGCCCTAGTGACAAGCATTAAGCATAGCAAAGTCATAGCAACATCAATCTCAGAACATAATGGATACTAGGGATCAAACCCTAACAAAACTAACTCGATTACATGATAAATCTCATCCAACCCATCACCGTCCAGCAAGCCTACGATGCAATTACTCACGCACGGCGGTGAGCATCATGAAATTGGTGATGGAGGATGGTTGATGATGACGACAGTGACGAATCCCCCTCTCAGGAGCCCCGAACAGACTCCAGATCAGCCCTCCCGAGAGAGATTAGGGCTTGGCGGCGGCTCCGTATCGTAAAACGTGATGACACTTTCTCTCTAATTTTTTTCTCCCCGAAAGCCAATATATGGAGTTGGAGTTGGCGTCGGAGGGCCACCAGGGGGCCCACGAGGTAGGGGGGTGCGCCCAGGGGGGAGGGGCGCGCCCCCCACCCTCGTGAGCAGGGTGTGGGCCTCCTGGTCTTCATCTTTTGCGTGGATTTTTCTTTATTTTTTCTAAGGTGTTCCGTGGAGTTTCAGGACATTCCGAGAATTTTTATTTTCTGCACAAAAAACAACACCATGGCAGTTCTGCTGAAAACAGCGTTAGTCCGGGTTAGTTCCATTCAAATCATACAAGTTAGAGTCCAAAACAAGGGCAAAAGTGTTTGGAAAAGTAGATACGACGGAGACGTATCAGTGCGATCTATGATGTATCTTACCGATTTACCACTATCGTTTTGGGGTTATGCATTAGAGATAGCTGCATTCACATTTAATAGGGCACCATTAAAATCCGTTGATACGATGCCTTATGAACTGTGGTTTGGCAAGAAACCAAAGTTGTCGTTTCTTAAAGTTTGGGGCTGCGATGCTTATGTGAAAAAGTTTCACCTGATAAGCCCGAACCCAAATCGGAGAAGTGCGTCTTCATAGAGTACCCAAAGGAACTTGTTGGGTACACCTTCTATCACAGATCTGAAGGCAAGATATTCGTTGCTAGAATGGATCCTTTCTAGAGAAGGAGTTTCTCTCAAAATAAGTGAGTGGGAGGAAAGTAGAGCTTGATAATGTAATTGTACCTTCTCCCGAATTGGAAAGTAGTTTATCACAGAAATCAGTTCTAGTGATTCCTACACCAATTAGTGAGGAAGCTAATGATAATGATCATGAAGCTTCAGATCAAGTTACTACCGAACTTTGTAGATCTTCCAAATTAAGATCCACACCAGAGTGGTACGGTAATCCTATTCTGGAAGTCATGTTACTAGACCATGATGAACTTACGAACTATGAGGAAGCGATGATGAGCCCAGATTCTGCAAATGGTTTGAGGCCATGAAATCTGAGATGGGATCCATGTATAAGAACAAAGTGTGGACTTTTGTGGACTTGCCCGATGATCGGCAAGCCATAGAAAAATAAATGGATCATTCAAGAGGAAGACGGACGCTGATAGTAGTGTTACTATCTAAAAAGCTAGACTTGTCAAAAAAGGTTTTTGACAAAGTTCAAGGTGTTGAATACAATAAGATTTTCTCACTCGTATCAATGCTTAAAAAGTCTGTCCGAATCATGTTAGCAATTGCCACATTTTATGAAATTTGGCAAATGGACGTCAAAACTACATTCCTTAATGGATTTATTAAAGAAGAGTTGTATATGATACAACCAGAAGGTTTTGCCAATCCTAAAGGTGCTAACAAAATGTGCAAGCTCTAGCGATCCATCTATGGACTGGTGTAAGCATCTCAGAGTTGGAAAAAACGCTTTGATAAGTTGATCAAAGCATATGGTTTTATACAGACTTTTGGAGAAGCCTGTATTTACAATAAAGTGAGTGGGAGCACTACCGCCTTTCTGATAAATATATGTGAGTAACATATTGTTGATCAGAAATGATGTAGAATTTTTCTGGAAAGCATAAAGGATTATTTGAAAGGAGTTCTTTAAAAGAAAGACCTCAGTAAAGCTACATACATATTGAGCATCAAAATCTATTAAGATAGATCAAGACGCTTGATTAGTTTTTCAATAAGTACATACCTTGTCAAGATTTTGAAGTAGTTCAAAATGGAACAGTCAAAGAAAGAGTTCTTGCCTGTGTTGCAAAGGTGTGAAATTGAGTAAGACTAAACTCCCGACCACGGCAGAAAATAGAAAAGAGAATGAAAGTCATTCCCCATGCCTTAGTCATAGGTTCTATAAAGTATGCTATGCAATGTACCAGACCTATTGTATACCTTGCTCTGTATTTGGCAAGAGAGTACAATAGTGATCTAGGAGTAGATCACTGGACATTGGTCAAGAATATCCTTAGAGAGGACTAAGGAAATATTTCTCGATTATGGAGGTGATAAAAGAGCCCGTCGTAAAGAGTTACATCGGTGCAAGCTTTTACACCGATCCAGATGACTCTAAGTCTCAATCTGGATACATATTGGGAGCAATTAGCTAGAGTAGCTCTGTGCAGAACATTGTAGACATAGAATATTTGCAAAATACACACGGCTCTGAATATGACAGACCCGTTGACTAAGCTTCTCTCACGAGCAAAACATGATCACACCTTAGTACTCTTTGGGTGTTAATCACATAGCGATGTGAACTAGATTATTGACTCTAGTAAACCCTTTGGGTGTTGGTCACATGACGATGTGAACTATGGGTGTTAATCATATACAGATATGAATATTGGTGTTAAATCACATGGCGATGTGAACTAGATTATTGACTCTAGTGCAAGTGGGAGACTGAAGGAAATATGCCCTAGAGGCAATAATAAAGTTATTATTTATTTCCTTATATCATGATAAATGTTTATTATTCATGCTAGAATTGTATTAACCGGAAACATAATACATGTGTGAATACATAGACAAACATAGTGTCACTAGTATGCCTCTACTTGACTAGCTCGTGAATCAAAGATGGTTAAGTTTCCTAGCCATAGACATGAGTTGTCATTTGATTAATGAGATCACATCATTAGGAGAATGTTGTGATTGACATGACCCATTCTATTAGCTTAGCACTTGATCGTTTAGTATGTCGCTATTGCTTTCTTCATGACTTATACATGTTCCTACAACTATGAGATTATGCAACTCCCGTTTACCGGAGGAACACTTTGTGTGCTACCAAACGTCACAACATAACTGAGTGATTATAAAGGAGCTCTACAGGTGTCTCCAATGGTACATGTTGAGTTGGCGTATTTCGAGATTAGGTTTTGTCACTCCGATTGTCGGAGAGGTATCTCTGGGCCCTCTCGGTAATGCACATCACTATAAGCCTTGCAAGCAATGTAGCTAATGAGTTAGTTACGGAATGATGCATTACGTAACGAGTAAAGAGACTTGTCGGTAACGAGATTGAACTAGGTATTGGATACCGACGATCGAATCTCGGGCAAGTAACATACCGATGACAAAGGGAACAACGTATGTTGTTATGCGGTTTGACCGATAAAGATCTTCGTAGAATATGTGGGAGCCAATATGAGCATCCAGGTTCCGCTATTGGTTATTGACCGAGAATAGTTCTAGGTCATGTCTACATAGTTCTCGAACCCGTAGGGTCCGCACGCTTAACGTTACGATGACAGTTTTATTATGAGTTTATAAGTTTTGATGTACCGAAGGTTGTTCGGAGTCCCGGATGTGATCACGGACATGACGAGGAGTCTTGAAATGGTCGAGACATAAAGATTGATATATTGGAAGCCTATATTTGGATATTGGAATCATTTCGGGTGAAATCGGGATTTTACCAGAGTACCAGGGGTTACCGGAACCCCCCGGGGGGTTAATTGGCCTACATGGGCCATGAGGGAGAAGAGGAGGGCCGGCCAGGGCAGGCCGCGTGCCCCCTCCCCCCCTAGTCCCAATAGGACAAGGAAGGGTGGGCGGCGCCCCCCTTTCCTCTTTCCCCTCCCCCTTTCCTTCTCCACCAAGGCACACTACTAGGGAAAAGCCTAGCAGCAGCGCGGGTTTTGGGCCTATCAGTAGCGCGGGCAGGAGCGCTACTGATAAGGCGCTACAGCTAATGCTTATCAATAGTGCGTCTGGACCCACGCTACTGCTAAATTGACTTAATAGCAACGCTTCTTCAGAACAGCGCTACTGGTAATTAGTAGTAGCGCTTCTCCTCTCCCGCGCTACTACTATTATTTAGTATTTTATTTCTTTTCTTTTTCATGTTGTATTCATACACCTTTACACAAGTTTTCATACAACAGGAATTTAGAGATTGTTTTTACATCATAATGAGTTATTACATCATGGGGTGAAAGAACCGTGGACTAGTTTCAAGTGGATGTCCATCCATTTGAAACTAATACGCGGTTCTTTCACCCAATGATATAATAATATCATCATCATCATCATATCATTAACAACTTATCATCATAATACATCATTGTCATATAACACCTCCTCAAGATCATCGTTTTCATCATTGACATCACATAACACCTCCTCAAGATCATCATTATCAACTCTAACACATTACCACATAATAAACATATTGTACCTCATAGGACCTATTACATTCGATTAAGACCTACTACATTTTCTAAGGTAAAATAGCAAAAAACAAGATAGCCCCTGACTCTCCATTATGGAGAATGGAGATTAGCCTGTCTCCAATTCTTGCCTTTCGCTGAATGTTACTTCCAAGAACCTCCTTGCAAATGTCCATACATTTCTTCCATTCTTTGATGATCATGTGTTCACGGGCTTTAGAAATCCGATATGCACAGGTGAGCTCCGTAGATTTACCTAGCAGTATCTTCAGAACTGAGAGGCGACCATCCAGAGACATCAGATGAGGCACACAATCCATCGGGAGTTTCTATTGAAAAACATAATAATAACTTCGTAGTTAGCAATGATGTACTAGTTTTAGAAGTATGCAAAAGATGCACGGATGTCGTAATAGTAAAAAATCTTACCAGGGTATCTCCAGAGAAGTTATCGTGGTTCAACACATGCACTAGTGGCACGTATTCACCATAATTTAGAGGAGTTCGATAATAGTCATTGTAATTCTCAAGAAGAGTACAAAATGCGATCAGATGATTTTTCTCCTTATACGTTAATTCGGTGCCATCGGTGTAGTGGGTTTTATCTACCATATTCCGCACAGTCTTTGAAGAATCAAAATAAGCTGTCAATGGAAATAAGCTATCAACTATTTTGAAATAAACAATATAAATTAGTTAATAACTATGTTTGAGAAACTCACATAGCGGTACAATCGGAAGCGTATCAACAAGGACCCAAATGTCCATATTGTCTTCCTCGCTGTCAGGATCACCAAGATCCATGGTGACAATCATACCCTCATAAAAATCATACATTTTGCAAAGCGCTTCCCAATTTTGGCAACCAAAATGGGTTACGCTCTGAGCATTGCACAGATTTACTTCAAAATCCATATTATGATGGGTCCTTAGGTGTATTTTCTTTGTTTCGAAATTTTCATGGTCTTCAAAACCCATCCTCTCCAAGACATCGCGTCTTGCATGGCATGGGATAAGCTAGTCGAATTGTAAAATATGAAAATTAGATGTTGAAATAGTTGAAGTCATGCTTAATTACGAAAAAACACTTGTCGTTGTTGCGTACCGTTTCACAATCGAAGGTCTCCTCGAGCTTAATGCTGAAGCGCCGATCTTCGTCCAGCCGAACGAACCTGTCGCACATACCTTGATCGTCGTGGCACCAGTTACACTCCCCCGGGAGACCGTCGTCGTCCGAGTACGACATTTCCTACAATCAGAATTCAAAGATTAAACTTGTACATATTCTAGCACAAGTCATGCCAGAATTCACGACAAAATCCGGCATGACCTTTGCTAAAAAAAGGACATATCGAGCACCTAAAATTTGACGGAACGGAAATTAATCAACACCCCGGCAAAACATAGGCCACTCGGAGATGTAAACTGAACATGAATGGCCACTTGGGCAACCACATATCCTATTTGAGCAACAACACAAGATATACAAGGATATTTGGCTAGTCTCACCTTGATGTCGGAGGGGGTCGGTGACTGGGACGACGACGGGGATGTCGGAGGGGGTCGGTGACGGGGACGACGGTGGTCACCTGAAACCATATAAGTTATCACTAATACATCCCGAATAATTGCTTAAACTAAAAAATAACAACAAATATGACATGTTCAACTAGTTTTATTAATTCAACTAGTTCTTACTAAATATAAACTTACTATAAATAGAAAAAAACTAGTTCTTTCTAAAAATAAAGTAGTTCAACTAGTTATATTAATTATCTTACTAAAAATACGTTAGTTCTACTACAACTAAAGTAGTTATATTAATTATCTTACTAATTTACTTACTAAACTAGTTCAACTACAACTAAAGTAGTTCAACTACCACTACTACTACTAAAAATCCAGTACTAACTAAGCAACATCTAGTACTAGCTAACCCTAAATTAACATCTACTACTACTAAATCTAGTACTAACTAGTGGCAGGGGGTGGGGGGCGACGGAGAGGTAGTTAGGGGCGGCGAGGTCGAGGGCGGTGGGAGGAGGGCTGCCGGCGGAGGAGGGAGGAGGGACGGTCGCATGCGGAGGAAGGAGGGCGGCGGCGGAGGAGGGAGGGGCGGCCGCAGGCGGAGGGAGGATGTGCGAGGAGGATGGAGGAGGGACGGAAGGAGGGGAGTACCTCGGCGGCGGACGGACGAAGGCGGCGGCGGCGACGACGCACGACGACGGTTTACGCGGGCGAGAGTGAGAGTGTGAGTGAGAGGGCCGGTCGTGCGCGTGGGGATAAGGTAGGGATAGTTGTAGCGCGTTTGCCAAAACGTGCTACAACTAATCTGAATAGCAGTAGCGCTGTTTAGTAAAGTGCGCTACTGCTATAACTAG